>NW_028122800.1:0-141522 GCF_965194805.1 Balaenoptera borealis | reverse complement strand
TTTTGAGTTACTTAACCTTATATGATTATTTCTAGGCTCAACTGTAGTCCTGAAAACGGCATTGTTCATTTTTTTCCCGAGGCTACTATTCTATTTGGTACGTATACCACTTCTTCTTTGTCCATTCATCTGTTTATGAACCTTTTTTCTGCTTCCATGTCTTGGCTATTTCAATATTGCTGCAGTGCTCATTTGCCTGCCTGTGTCTTTCTGATTCAGGTGGTCTTAGGTTATAGGCCCAAAAGGTGACCTGCCGCATTATATGGTAGCTCAATTTTTACCTTTTCAACAGCTCAATTCACTTTGCGTTTGTGCTGTTACCACTTTACATCCAACCAGGATCTAGAAGGTACACAGTTCTCTAAAACTCCTTCAGCATTTATAGTTTGTAGACATTTTGCTGATGGAAATGACTGGTGTGAGCTGAAACCCTTTTGAATTTGAATTTGCATGTGTCTAGTAATTCATTCTACTGAGCTTTAGGCATGTCCTTTTTTTTCTTTTCCTTTTTTTTAAAGAGTGAGTACAACTTCCCTCCTCTTATTGACTTATTGAAAAATTTCTCATGTGTTGAATTTTCTTGCCTATTCCCTACCGCAGGGCATTTTTTAGGGCAGGTGTCATTTAGAGCCCTGCAGTCCTTGTGACTATTAAGCAACTATTAGTACTGGGTTTAAAGCTGCTGTTGTGGGAAACAGCCCCAAGGCCGCAGCATTATTACGTTCTCAACTCTTGTTACTACGGCAACAGAGTCTTCCTGGAGGTAGTGTTCCGAGGTTGTAAATTAGAGTGGAATGTGCTGGGACAAGCCCCCAGAAGTTTATGTCTCCTTACTTATGTTTGTTTTTTAAATTTAATTTCTATTTCTTATCAAAGTAAATTTGATTAGAGTGTTTTGATTGCCTGGCTGTACAGAATTTGCTCAATGATTCATACATATGTCTGTTCATCTTCGGGTCCTGTTACCATGTATGTGATTACAAAATGTATATTTTAAAGGTATTGGTGATTATATAATTCATACAGTTTATCTGTTATATGTTTTTATACACTTAACATACATTAGTATATGTATGTTAACCCCATAGTCCTAATTTACCCATCCTCCCACCTTTCATTTTGGCTAACCATTAGTTTATTTGATAAGTCTGTGAGTGTCTTTTTCTGTGGAAATATGTTCATTGGTAGCAATCTTAGGATAACATGTATAAATGTTTTCATAGGATATTTGTCGTACCCTTTTGAGTTACTTAACGTTATATGATTATTTCTAGGCTCAACTGTAGTCCTGAAAACGGCATTGTTCATTTTTTTCCCGAGGCTACTATTCTATTTGGTACGTATACCACTTCTTCTTTGTCCATTCATCTGTTTATGAACCTTTTTTCTGCTTCCATGTCTTGGTTATTTCAATATTGCTGCAGTGCTCATTTGCCTGCCTGTGTCTTTCCAATTCAGATGGTCTTAGGTTATAGGCCCAAAAGGTGACCTGCCGCATCATATGGTAGCTCAATTTTTATCTTCTCAAGCAGCTCCATTCAGTTTGTGTTAGTGCTGTTACCACTTTACATCCCACCAGCAGCTAGAAGGTACACAGTTCTCTAAAACCCCTTCAGCATTTATAGTTTGTAGACATTTTGCTGATGGAAACGATTGGTGTGAGCTGAAACCTTTTTCCATTTGAATTTGCATGTGTCTAATAATTCATTCTACTGAGCTTTAGGCATGTCCTTTTTTTTCTTTTCCTTTTTTTTTAAAGAGTGAGTACAACTTCCCTCCTCTTATTGATTTCTTGAAAAATTTCTCATGTGTTGAATATTATTGCCTATTCCCTACCCCAGGGCATTTTTCAGGGCAGGTGTCATTTAGAGCCCTGCAGTCCATGTGATTATTAAGCAACCATTAGCACTGGGTTTAAAGCTGCTGTTGTGGGAAAGAGCCACAAGGCGGCAGCATTATTACGTTCTCATCTCTTGTTACTAGGGCAACAGAATCTTCCTGGAGGTAGTGTTCCGAGGTTGTAAATTGGAGTGGAATGTGCTGGGACAAGCCTCCAGAAGTTTATGTCTCCTTACTTAGGTTTGTTTTTTATATTAAATTTCTATTTCTTATCGGAGTAAATTTGATTAGAGTGTTTTGATTGTCTGGCTGTACAGAAACTGCTCAATGATTCCTACATATGTCTGTTCATCTTCGGATTCTGTTACCATGTATGTGATTACAGAATGTATATTTTAAAGGTATTGGTGATTATATAATTCATACAGTTTATCTGTTATATGTTTTTATACACTTAACATACATTAGTATATGTATGTTAACCCCATAGTCCTAATTTACCCATCCTCCCACCTTTCATTTTGCTAACCATTAGTTTATTTCATAAGTCTGTGAGTGTCTTTTTCTGTGGAAATATGTTCATTGGTAGCAATCTTAGGATAACATGTATAAATATTATCATAGGATATTTGTCGTACCCTTTTGAGTTAGTTAACCTTATATGATTATTTCTAGGCTCAACTGTAGTCCTGAAAACGGCGTTGTTCATTTTTTTCCCCAGGCTACTATTCTATTTGGTACGTATACTACTTCTTCGTTGTCCATTCATCTGTTTATGAACCTTTTTTCTGCTTCCATTTCTTTGCTATTTCCATATTGCTGCAGTGCACATTTGACTGCCTGTGTCTTTCCGATTCTGGTAGTCTTAGGTTATAAGCCGAAGA
Source organism: Balaenoptera borealis (assembly GCF_965194805.1). NCBI lineage: Eukaryota > Metazoa > Chordata > Mammalia > Artiodactyla > Balaenopteridae > Balaenoptera > Balaenoptera borealis. Next base: position 138,799 of record NW_028122800.1, on the reverse strand, counting down.
GGTGCCCTGCCGCATCATATGGTAGCTCAATTTTTACCTTTTCAAGCAGCTCCATTCAGTTTGCGTTAGGGCTGTTACCACTTTACATCCCAGCAGCAGATAGAAGGTATACATTTCTCTAAAACCCCTTCAGCATTTATAGTTTGTAGACTTTTTGCTGATGGCCATTTGACTGGTGTGAGCTGAAACCTTTTTGGAGGTTGGATACGCATGTGGCGAATAATTCCTTATACTGATCTTTAGGCATATCCTTTTTCTTCTTTTCCTTTTTTTGTTAAAGTGTGAGTACAACTTCCCTCTTCATATTCACTTTTTGAAAAATTTCTCATGTGTTGACTTTTCTTGCGTATTCCCTACCCCAGGGCATTTTTTGAGGGCAGGTGTCATTTAGACCCCTGCAGTCGTTTTGACTATTAAGCAACCATTAGCACTGGGTTTAAAGCTGCTGTTGTGGGAAACAGCCACAAGGCGGCAGCATTATTACGTTCTCAACTCTTGTTACTATGGCAACAGAGTCTTCCTGGAGGTAGTGTTCCGAGGTTGTAAATTAGAGTGGAATGTGCTGGGACAAGCCTCCAGAAGTTTATGTCTCCTTACTTATGTTTGTTTTTTAAATTTAATTTCTATTTCTTATCGGAGTAAATTTGATTTTAGTGTTTTGATTGCCTGGCTGTACAGAATCTGCTCAATGATTCATACATATGTCTGTTCATCCTCGGGTCCTGTTACCATGTATGTGATTACAAAATGTATATTTTAAAGGTATTGGTGATTATATAATTCATACAGTTTATCTGTTATATGTTTTTATACACTTAACATACATTAGTATATGTATGTTAACCCCATAGTCCTAGTTAACCCATCCTCCCACCTTTCATTTTGGCTAACCATTAGTTTATTTGATAAGTCTGTGAGTGTCTTTTTCTGTGGAAATATGTTCATTGGTTGCAATCTTAGGATAACATGTATAAATGTTATCATAGGATATTTGTCCTACCCTTTTGAGTTACTTAACGTTATATGATTATTTCTAGGCTCAACTGTAGTCCTGAAAACGGCATTGTTCATTGTTTTCCCGAGGCTACTATTCTATTTGGTACGTATACCACTTCTTCTTTGTCCATTCATCTGTTTATGAACCTTTTTTCTGCTTCCATGTCTTGGCTATTTCAATATTGCTGCAGTGCTCATTTGCCTGCCTGTGTCTTTCCGATTCAGGTGGTCTTAGGTTATAGGCCCAAAAGGTGACCTACCGCATCATATGGTAGCTCAATTTTTATCTTTTCAAGCAGCTCCATTCAGTTTGTGTTAGTGCTGTTACCACTTTACATCCCACCAGCAGCTAGAAGGTACACAGTTCTCTAAAACCCCTTCAGCATTTATAGTTTGTAGACATTTTGCTGATGGAAACGATTGGTGTGAGCTGAAACCTTTTTGAATTTGAATTTGCATGTGTCTAATAATTCATTCTACTGAGCTTTAGGCATGTCCTTTTTTTTCTTTTCCTTTTTTTTTAAAGAGTGAGTACAACTTCCCTCCTCTTATTGATTTCTTGAAAAATTTCTCATGTGTTGAATATTCTTGCCTATTTCTTACCCCAGGGCATTTTTCAGGGCAGGTGTCATTTAGAGCCCTGCAGTCCATGTGATTATTAAGCAACCATTAGCACTGGGTTTAAAGCTGCTGTTGTGGGAAAGAGCCACAAGGCGGCAGCATTATTACGTTCTCATCTCTTGTTACTAGGGCAACAGAATCTTCCTGGAGGTAGTGTTCCGAGGTTGTAAATTAGAGTGGAATGTGCTGGGACAAGCCCCCAGAAGTTTATGTCTCCTTACTTAGGTTTGTTTTTTAAATTTAATTTCTATTTCTTATCGGAGTAAATTTGATTAGAGTGTTTTGATTGTCTGGCTGTACAGAAACTGCTCAATGATTCCTACATATGTCTGTTCATCTTCGGATTCTGTTACCATGTATGTGATTACAGAATGTATATTTTAAAGGTATTGGTGATTATATAATTCATACAGTTTATCTGTTATATGTTTTTATACACTTAACATACATTAGTATATGTATGTTAACCCCATAGTCCTAATTTACCCGTCCTCCCACCTTTCATTTTGGCTAACCATTAGTTTATTTGATAAGTCTGTGAGTGTCTTTTTCTGTGGAAATATGTTCATTGGTAGCAATCTTAGGATAACATGTATAAATGATGTCATAGGATATTTGTCATACCCTTTTGACTAACTTAACCTTATATTATTATTTCTAGGCTCTACTGTAGTCCTGAAAACGGCATTGTTCATTTTTTTCCCGAGGCTACTCTTCCATTCTGTCCATATACCACTTCTTCTCTGTCCATTCATCTGTTTATGGACCTTTTTTTGCTTCCATGTCTTGGCTATTTCAGTATTGCTGCAGTGCACATTTGACTGCCTGTGTCTTTCCGATTCTGGTGGTCTTAGGTTATAAGCCCGAGAGGTGCCCTGCCGCATCATATGGTAGCTCAATTTCTACCTTTTCAAGCAGCTCCATTCAGTTTGTGTTAGTGCTGTTACCACTTTACATCCCAGCAGCAGATTAAAGGTACACATTTCTCTAAAACACCTTCAGCATTTATAGTTTGTAGACTTTTGCTGATGGCCATTTGACTGTTGTGAGCTGAAACCTTTATGGAGGTTGGATACGCATGTGGCGAATAATTCCTTATACTGATCTTTAGGCATATCCTTTTTCTTCTTTTCCTTTTTTTGTTAAAGTGTGAGTACAACTTCCCTCTTCATATTCACTTTTTGAAAAATTTCTCATGTGTTGAATTTTCTTGCCTATTCCCTACCCAAGGGCACTTTTTGAGGGCAGGTGTCATTTAGACCCCTGCAGTCGTTGTGACTATTAAGCAACCGTTAGCACTGGGTTTAAAGCTGCTGTTGTGGGAAACAGCCACAAGGCGTCAGCATTATTACGTTCTCAACTCTTGTTACTAGGGCAACAGAATATTCCTGGAGGTAGTGTTCTGAGGTTGTAAATTAGAGTGGAATGTGCTGGGACAAGCCCCCAGAAGTTTATGTCTCCTTACTTAGGTTTGTTTTTTAAATTTAATTTCTATTTCTTATCTGAGTAAATTTGATTAGAGTGTTTTGATTGTCTGGCTGTACAGAAACTGCTCAATGATTCCTACATATGTCTGTTCATCTTTGGATTCTGTTACCATGTATGTTATTACAGAATGTATATTTTAAAGGTATTGGTGATTATATAATTCATACAGTTTATCTGTTATATGTTTTTATACACTTAACATACATTAGTATATGTATGTTAATCCCATAGTCCTAATTTACCCATCCTCCCCCCTTTCATTTTGGCTAACCATTAGTTTATTTCATAAGTCTGTGAGTGTCTTTTTCTGTGGAAATATGTTCATTGGTAGCAATCTTAGGATAACATGTATAAATGATATCATAGGATATTTGTCATACCCTTTTGACTTACTTAACCTTATATGATTATTTCTAGGCTCAACTCTAGTCCTTAAAACGGCATTGTTCATTTTTTCTCCGAGGCTACTATTGCATTCTGTCCATATACCGCTTCTTCTCTGTCCATTCATCTGTTTATGGACATTTTTTTTGCTTCCATGTCTTTGCTATTTCCATATTGCTGCAGTGCACATTTGACTGCCTGTGTCTTTCCGATTCTGGTAGTCTTAGGTTATAAGCCGAAGAGGTGCCCTGCCGCATCATATGGTAGCTCAATTTTTACCTTTTCAAGCAGCTCCATTCAGTTTGCGTTAGTGCTGTTACCACTTTACATCCCAGCAGCAGATAGAAGGTATACATTTCTCTAAAACCCCTTCAGCATTTATACTTTGTAGACTTTTTGCTGATGGCCATTTGACTGGTGTGAGCTGAAACCTTTTTGGAGGTTGGATACGCATGTGGCGAATAATTCCTTATACTGATCTTTAGGCATATCCTTTTTCTTCTTTTCCTTTTTTTGTTAAAGTGTGAGTACAACTTCCCTCTTCATATTCACTTTTTGAAAAATTTCTCATGTGTTGAATTTTCTTGCGTATTCCCTACCCCAGGGCATTTTTTGAGAGCAGGTGTCATTTAGACCCCTGCAGTCGTTTTGACTATTAAGCAACCATTAGCACTGGGTTTAAAGCTGCTGTTGTGGGAAACAGCCACAAGGCGGCAGCATTATTACGTTCTCAACTCTTGTTACTATGGCAACAGAGTCTTCCTGGAGGTAGTGTTCCGAGGTTGTAAATTAGAGTGGAATGTGCTGGGACAAGCCTCCAGAAGTTTATGTCTCCTTACTTAGGTTTGTTTTTTAAATTTAATTTCTATTTCTTATCAGAGTAAATTTGATTTTAGTGTTTTGATTGCCTGGCTGTACAGAATCTGCTCAATGATTCATCCATATGTCTGTTCATCCTCGGGTCCTGTTACCATGTATGTGATTACAAAATGTATATTTTAAAGGTATTGGTGATTATATAATTCATACAGTTTATCTGTTATATGTTTTTATACACTTAACATACATTAGTATATGTATGTTAACCCCATAGTCCTAGTTAACCCATCCTCCCACCTTTCATTTTGGCTAACCATTAGTTTATTTCATAAGTCTGTGAGTGTCTTTTTCTGTGGAAATATGTTCATTGGTAGCAATCTTAGGATAACATGTATAAATGTTATCATAGGATATTTGTCGTACCCTTTTGAGTTACTTAAGCTTATATGATTATTTCTAGGCTCAACTGTAGTCCTGAAAACGGCATTGTTCATTTTTTTCCCGAGGCTACTATTCTATTTGTTACTTATACCACTTCTTCTTTGTCCATTCATCTGTTTATGAACCTTTTTTCTGCTTCCATGTCTTGGCTATTTCAGTATTGCTGCAGTGCTCATTTGCCTGCCTGTGTCTTTCCGATTCAGGTGGTCTTAGGTTATAGGCCCAAAAGGTGACCTGCCGCATCATATGGTAGCTCAATTTTTATCTTTTCAAGCAGCTCCATTCAGTTTGTGTTAGTGCTGTTACCACTTTACATCCCACCAGCAGCTAGAAGGTACACAGTTCTCTAAAACCCCTTCAGCATTTATAGTTTGTAGACATTTTGCTGATGGAAACGATTGGTGTGAGCTGATACCTTTTTCCATTTGAATTTGCATGTGTCTAATAATTCATTCTACTGAGCTTTAGGCATGTCCTTTTTTTTCTTTTCCTTTTTTTTTAAAGAGTGAGTACAACTTCCCTCCTCTTATTGATTTCTTGAAAAATTTCTCATGTGTTGAATATTCTTGCCTATTCCTTACCCCAGGGCATTTTTCAGGGCAGGTGTCATTTAGAGCCCTGCAGTCCATGTGACTATTAAGCAACCATTAGCACTGGGTTTAAAGCTGCTGTTGTGGGAAAGAGCCACAAGGCGGCAGCATTATTACGTTCTCATCTCTTGTTACTAGGGCAACAGAATCTTCCTGGAGGTAGTGTTCCGAGGTTGTAAATTAGAGTGGAATGTGCTGGGACAAGCCCCCAGAAGTTTATGTCTCCTTACTTAGGTTTGTTTTTTAAATTTAATTTCTATTTCTTATCGGAGTAAATTTGATTAGAGTGTTTTGATTGTCTGGCTGTACAGAAACTGCTCAATGATTCCTACATATGTCTGTTCATCTTCGGATTCTGTTACCATGTATGTGATTACAGAATGTATATTTTAAAGGTATTGGTGATTATATAATTCATACAGTTTATCTGTTATATGTTTTTATACACTTAACATACATTAGTATATGTATGTTAACCCCATAGTCCTAATTTACCCGTCCTCCCACCTTTCATTTTGGCTAACAATTAGTTTATTTCATAAGTCTGTGAGTGTCTTTTTCTGTGGAAATATGTTCATAGGTAGCAATCTTAGGATAACATGTATAAATGATATCATAGGATAATTGTCATACCCTTTTGACTTACTTAACCTTATATGATTATTTCTAGGCTCTACTGTAGTCCTGAAAACGGCATTGTTCATTTTTTCCACGAGGCTACTATTCCATTCTGTCCATATACCACTTCTTCTCTGTCCATTCATCTGTTTATGGACATTTTTTTTGCTTCCATGTCTTTGCTATTTCCATATTGCTGCAGTGCACATTTGACTGCCTGTGTCTTTCCGATTCTGGTAGTCTTAGGTTATAAGCCCAAGAGGTGCCCTGCCGCATCATATGGTAGCTCAATTTTTACCTTTTCAAGCAGCTCCATTCAGTTTGCGTTAGTGCTGTTACCACTTTACATCCCACCAGCAGCTAGAAGGTACACAGTTCTCTAAAACCCCTTCAGCATTTATAGTTTATAGACATTTTGCTGATGGAAATGACTGGTGTGAGCTGAAACCTTGTTGAATTTGAATTTGCATGTGTCTAATAATTCCTTATACTGAGCTTTAGGCATGTCCTTTTTTTTCTTTTCCTTTTTTTTTAAAGAGTGAGTACAACTTCCCTCCTCTTATTGACTTCTTGAAAAATTTCTCATGTGTTGAATTTTCTTGCCTATTCCCTACCCCAGGGCCTTTTTCAGGGCAGGTGTCATTTAGAGCCCTGCAGTCCTTGTGACTATTAAGCAACCATTAGCACTGGGTTTAATGCTGCTGTTGTGGGAAACAGCCACAAGGCGGCAGCATTATTACGTTCTCATCTCTTGTTACTAGGGCAACAGAATCTTCCTGGAGGTAGTGTTCCGTGGTTGTAAATTAGAGTGGAATGTGCTGGGACGAGCCCCCAGAAGTTTATGTCTCCTTACTTAGGTTTGTTTTTTAAATTTAATTCTATTTCTTTTTGGAGTAAATTTGATTAGAGTTTTTTGATTGTCTGGCTGTACAGAATCTGCTCAATGATTCCTACATATGTCTGTTCATCTTCGGATTCTGTTACCATGTATGTGAATACAGAATGTATATTTTAAAGGTATTGGTGATTATATAATTCATATAGTTTATCTGTTATATGTTTATATGCATGTAACATACATTAGTATATTTATGTTAATCCCATAGTCCTAATTTACCCATCCTCCCCCCTTTCATTTTGGCTAACCATTAGTTTATTTCATAAGTCTGTGAGTGTCTTTTTCTGTGGAAATATGTTCATTGGTAACAATCTTAGGATAACATGTATAAATGATATCATAGGATAATTTTCGTACCCTTTTGACTTACTTAACCTTATATGATTATTTCTAGGCTCTACTGTAGTCCTGAAAACGGCATTGTTCATTTTTTCCACGAGGCTACTATTCCATTCTGTCCATATACCACTTCTTCTCTGTCCATTCATCTGTTTATGGACATTTTTTTTGCTTCCATGTCTTTGCTATTTCAATATTGCTGCAGTGCACATTTGACTGCCTGTGTCTTTCCGATTCTGGTGGTCTTAGGTTATAAGCCCGAGAGGTGCCCTGCCGCATCATATGGTAGCTCAATTTCTACCTTTTCAAGCGGCTCCATTCAGTTTGCTTTAGTGCTGTTACCACTTTACATCCCAGCAGCAGATAGAAGGTACACATTTCTCTAAAACACCTTCAGCATTTATAGTTTGTAGACTTTTGCTGATGGCCATTTGACTGTTGTGAGCTGAAACCTTTATGGAGGTTGGATACGCATGTGGCGAATAATTCCTTATACTGATCTTTAGGCATATCCTTTTTCTTCTTTTCCTTTTTTTGTTAAAGTGTGAGTACAACTTCCCTCTTCATATTCACTTTTTGAAAAATTTCTCATGTGTTGAATTTTCTTGCCTATTCCCTACCCAAGGGCACTTTTTGAGGGCAGGTGTCATTTAGACCCCTGCAGTCGTTGTGACTATTAAGCAACCATTAGCACTGGGTTTAAAGCTGCTGTTGTGGGAAACTTCCACAAGGCGGCAGCATTATTACGTTCTCAACTCTTGTTACTAGGGCAACAGAATCTTCCTGGAGGTAGTGTTCTGAGGTTGTAAATTAGAGTGGAATGTGCTGGGACAAGCCCCCAGAAGTTTATGTCTCCTTACTTATGTTTGTTTTTTAAATTTCATTTCTATTTCTTATCAGCGTAAATTTGATTAGAGTGTTTTGATTGCCTGGCTGTACAGGATCTGCTCAATGATTCATACATATGTCTGTTCATCTTCGGGTCCTGTTACCATGTATGTGATTACAAAATGTATATTTTAAAGGTATTGGAGATTATATAATTCATACAGTTTATCTGTTATATGTTGTTATACACTTAACATACATTAGTATATGTATGTTAACCCCATAGTCCTAATTTACCCATCCTCCCACCTTTCATTTTGCTAACCATTAGTTTATTTCATAAGTCTGTGAGTGTCTTTTTCTCTGGAAATATGTTCATTGGTAGCAATCTTAGGATAACATGTATAAATGTTATCATAGGATATTTGTCGTACCCTTTTGAGTTACTTAACCTTATATGATTATTTCTAGGCTCAACTGTAGTCCTGAAAACGGCGTTGTTCATTTTTTTCCCCAGGCTACTATTCTATTTGGTACGTATACTACTTCTTCTTTGTCCATTCATCTGTTTATGAACCTTTTTTCTGCTTCCATGTCTTGGCTATTTCAATATTGCTGCAGTGCTCATTTGCCTGCCTGTGTCTTTCCGATTCAGGTGGTCTTAGGTTATAGGCCCAAAGGGTGACCTGCTGCATCATATGGTAGCTCAGTTTTTACCTTTTCAAGAAGCTCCATTCAGTTTGCGTTAGTGCTTTTACCACTTTACATCCCACCAGCAGCTAGAAGGTACACAGTTCTCTAAAACCCCTTCAGCATTTATAGTTTATAGACATTTTGCTGATGGAAATGACTGGTGTGAGCTGAAACCTTTTTGAATTTGAATTTGCATGTGTCTAATAATTCCTTATACTGAGCTTTAGGCATGTCTTTTTTTTCTTTTCCTTTTTTTTAAAGAGTGAGTACAACTTCCCTCCTCTTATTGACTTCTTGAAAAATTTCTCATGTGTTGAATTTTCTTGGCTATTCCCTACCCCAGGGCATTTTTCAGGGCAGGTGTCATTTAGAGCCCTGCAGTCCTTGTGACTATTAAGCAACTATTAGTACTGGGTTTAAAGCTGCTGTTGAGGGAAACAGCCACAAGGCCGCAGCATTATTACGTTCTCAACTCTTGTTAATACGGCAACAGAGTCTTCCTGGAGGTAGTGTTCCGAGGTTGTAAATTAGAGTGGAATGTGCTGGGACAAGCCCCCAGAAGTTTATGTCTCCTTACTTATGTTTGTTTTTTAAATTTAATTTCTATTTCTTATCAGAGTAAATTTGATTAGAGTGTTTTGATTGCCTGGCTGTACAGAATCTGCTCAATGATTCATACATATGTCTGTTCATCTTCGGGTCCTGTTACCATGTATGTGATTACAAAATGTATATTTTAAAGGTATTGGTGATTATATAATTCATACAGTTTATCTGTTATATGTTTTTATACACTTAACATACATTAGTATATGTATGTTAACCCCATAGTCCTAATTTACCCATCCTCCCACCTTTCATTTTGGCTAACCATTAGTTTATTTGATAAGTCTGTGAGTGTCTTTTTCTGTGGAAATATGTTCATTGGTAGCAATCTTAGGATAACATGTATAAATGTTTTCATAGGATATTTGTCGTACCCTTTTGAGTTACTTAACCTTATATGATTATTTCTAGGCTCAACTGTAGTCCTGAAAACGGCATTGTTCATTTTTTTCCCGAGGCTACTATTCTATTTGGTACGTATATCACTTCTTCTTTGTCCATTCATCTGTTTATGAACCTGTTTTCTGCTTCCATGTCTTGGCTATTTCAATATTGCTGCAGTGCTCATTTGCCTGCCTGTGTCTTTCCGATTCAGGTGGTCTTAGGTTATAGGCCCAAAAGGTGACCTGCCGCATCATATGGTAGCTCAATTTTTATCTTTTCAAGCAGCTCCATTCAGTTTGTGTTAGTGCTGTTACCACTTTACATCCCACCAGCAGCTAGAAGGTACACAGTTCTCTAAAACCCCTTCAGCATTTATAGTTTGTACACATTTTGCTGATGGAAACGACTGGTGTGAGCTGAAACCTTTTTGAATTTGAATTTGCATGTGTCTAATAATTCATTCTACTGAGCTTTAGGCATGTCCTTTTTTTTCTTTTCCTTTTTTTTTAAAGAGTGATTACAACTTCCCTCCTCTTATTGACTTCTTGAAAAATTTCTCATGTGTTGAATATTATTGCCTATTCCCTACCCCAGGGCATTTTTCAGGGCAGGTGTCATTTAGAGCCCTGCAGTCCATGTGACTATTAAGCAACCATTAGCACTGGGTTTAAAGCTGCTGTTGTGGGAAAGAGCCACAAGGCGGCAGCATTATTACGTTCTCATCTCTTGTTACTAGGGCAACAGAATCTTCCTGGAGGTAGTGTTCCGAGGTTGTAAATTAGAGTGGAATGTGCTGGGACAAGCCCCCAGAAGTTTATGTCTCCTTACTTATGTTTGTTTTTTAAATTTAATTTCTATTTCTTATCAGAGTAAATTTGATTAGAGTGTTTTGATTGCCTGGCTGTACAGAAACTGCTCAATGATTCCTACATATGTCTGTTCATCTTCGGATTCTGTTACCATGTATGTGATTACAGAATGTATATTTTAAAGGAATTGGTGATTATATAATTCATACAGTTTATCTGTTATATGTTTTTATACACTTAACATACATTAGTATATGTATGTTAACCCCATAGTCCTAGTTTACCCATCCTCCCACCTTTCATTTTGTCTAACCATTAGTTTATTTCATAAGTCTGTGAGTGTCTTTTTCTGTGGAAATATGTTCATTGGTAGCTATCTTAGGATAACATGTATAAATGTTATCATAGGATATTTGTCGTACCCTTTTGAGTTACTTAACCTTATATGATTATTTCTAGGCTCAACTGTAGTCCTGAAAACGGCATTGTTCATTTTTTTCCCGAGGCTACTATTCTATTTGGTACGTATACCACTTCTTCGTTGTCCATTCATCTGTTTATGAACCTTTTTTCTGCTTCCATGTCTTGGCTATTTCAATATTGCTGCAGTGCTCATTTGCCTGCCTGTGTCTTTCCGATTCAGGTGGTCGTAGGTTATAGGCCCAAAAGGTGACCTGCCGCATCATATGGTAGCTCAATTTTTACCTTTTCAAGCAGCTCCATTCAGTTTGCGTTAGTGCTGTTACCACTTTACATCCCAGCAGCAGATAGAAGGTATACATTTCTCTAAAACTCCTTCAGCATTTATAGTTTGTAGACTTTTGCTGATGGCCATTTGACTGGTGTGAGCTGAAACCTTTTTGGAGGTTGGATACGCATGTGGCGAATAATTCCTTATACTGATCTTTAGGCATATCCTTTTTCTTCTTTTCCTTTTTTTGTTAAAGTGTGAGTACAACTTCCCTCTTCATATTCACTTTTTGAAAAATTTCTCATGTGTTGAATTTTCTTGCGTATTCCCTACCCCAGGGCATTTTTTGAGGGCAGGTGTCATTTAGACCCCTGCAGTCGTTTTGACTATTAAGCAACCATTAGCACTGGGTTTAAAGCTGCTGTTGTGGGAAACAGCCACAAGGCGGCAGCATTATTACGTTCTCAACTCTTGTTACTATGGCAACAGAGTCTTCCTGGAGGTAGTGTTCCGAGGTTGTAAATTAGAGTGGAATGTGCTGGGACAAGCCTCCAGAAGTTTATGTCTCCTTACTTATGTTTGTTTTTTAAATTTAATTTCTATTTCTTATCGGAGTAAATTTGATTTTAGTGTTTTGATTGCCTGGCTGTACAGAATCTGCTCAATGATTCATACATATGTCTGTTCATCCTCGGGTCCTGTTACCATGTATGTGATTACAAAATGTATATTTTAAAGGTATTGGTGATTATATAATTCATACAGTTTATCTGTTATATGTTTTTATACACTTAACATACATTAGTATATGTATGTTAACCCTATAGTCCTATTTAACCCATCCTCCCACCTTTCATTTTGGCTAACCATTAGTTTATTTGATAAGTCTGTGAGTGTCTTTTTCTGTGGAAATATGTTCATTGGTAGCAAGCTTAGGATAACATGTATAAATGTTATCATAGGATATTTGTCGTACCCTTTTGAGTTACTTAACTTTATATGATTATTTCTAGGCTCAACTGTAGTCCTGAAAACGGCATTGTTCATTTTTTTCCCGAGGCTACTATTCTATTTGGTACGTATACCACTTCTTCTTTGTCCATTCATCTGTTTATGAACCTTTTTTCTGCTTCCATGTCTTGGCTATTTCAATATTGCTGCAGTGCTCATTTGCCTGCCTGTGTCTTTCCGATTCAGGTGGTCTTAGGTTATAGGCCCAAAAGGTGACCTGCCGCATCATATGGTAGCTCAATTTTTATCTTTTCAAGCAGCTCCATTCAGTTTGTGTTAGTGCTGTTACCACTTTACATCCCACCAGCAGCTAGAAGGTACACAGTTCTCTAAAACCCCTTCAGCATTTATACTTTGTAGACATTTTGCTGATGGAAACGATTGGTGTGAGCTGAAACCTTTTTCCATTTGAATTTGCATGTGTCTAATAATTCATTCTACTGAGCTTTAGGCATGTCCTTTTTTTCTTTTCCTTTTTTTTTAAAGAGTGAGTACAACTTCCCTCCTCTTATTGATTTCTTGAAAAATTTCTCATGTGTTGAATATTCTTGCCTATTCCTTACCCCAGGGCATTTTTCAGGGCAGGTGTCATTTAGAGCCCTGCAGTCCATGTGACTATTAAGCAACCATTAGCACTGGGTTTAAAGCTGCTGTTGTGGGAAAGAGCCACAAGGCGGCAGCATTATTACGTTCTCATCTCTTGTTACTAGGGCAACAGAATCTTCCTGGAGGTAGTGTTCCGAGGTTGTAAATTAGAGTGGAATGTGCTGGGACAAGCCCCCAGAAGTTTATGTCTCCTTACTTAGGTTTGTTTTTTAAATTTAATTTCTATTTCTTATCGGAGTAAATTTGATTAGAGTGTTTTGATTGTCTGGCTGTACAGAAACTGCTCAATGATTCCTACATATGTCTGTTCATCTTCGGGTTCTGTTACCATGTATGTGATTACAGAATGTATATTTTAAAGGTATTGGTGATTATATAATTCATACAGTTTATCTGTTATATGTTTTTATACACTTAACATACATTAGTATATGTATGTTAACCCCATAGTCCTAATTTACCCGTCCTCCCACCTTTCATTTTGGCTAACAATTAGTTTATTTCATAAGTCTGTGAGTGTCTTTTTCTGTGGAAATATGTTCATTGGTAGCAATCTTAGGATAACATGTATAAATGATATCATAGGATAATTGTCATACCCTTTTGACTTACTTAACCTTATATGATTATTTCTAGGCTCAACTGTAGTCCTGAAAACGGCATTGTTCATTTTTTCCCCGAGGCTACTATTCCATTCTGTCCATATACCACTTCTTCTCTGTCCATTCATCTGTTTATGGACATTTTTTTTGCTTCCATGTCTTTGCTATTTCAATATTGCTGCAGTGCACATTTGACTGCCTGTGTCTTTCCGATTCTGGTAGTCTTAGGTTATAAGCCCAAGAGGTGCCCTGCCGCATCATATGGTAGCTCCATTTTTACCTTTTCAAGCAGCTCCATTCAGTTTGCGTTAGTGCTGTTACCACTTTACATCCCACCAGCAGCTAGAAGGTACACAGTTCTCTAAAACCCCTTCAGCATTTATAGTTTATAGACATTTTGCTGATGGAAATGACTGGTGTGAGCTGAAACCTTGTTGAATTTGAATTTGCATGTGTCTAATAATTCCTTATACTGAGCTTTAGGCATGTCCTTTTTTTTCTTTTCCTTTTTTTTTAAAGAGTGAGTACAACTTCCCTCCTCTTATTGACTTCTTGAAAAATTTCTCATGTGTTGAATTTTCTTGCCTATTCCCTACCCCAGGGCCTTTTTCAGGGCAGGTGTCATTTAGAGCCCTGCAGTCCTTGTGACTATTAAGCAACCATTAGCACTGGGTTTAATGCTGCTGTTGTGGGAAACAGCCACAAGGCGGCAGCATTATTACGTTCTCATCTCTTGTTACTAGGGCAACAGAATCTTCCTGGAGGTAGTGTTCCGTGGTTGTAAATTAGAGTGGAATGTGCTGGGACGAGCCCCCAGAAGTTTATGTCTCCTTACTTAGGTTTGTTTTTTAAATTTAATTCTATTTCTTTTTGGAGTAAATTTGATTAGAGTTTTTTGATTGTCTGGCTGTACAGAATCTGCTCAATGATTCCTACATATGTCTGTTCATCTTCGGATTCTGTTACCATGTATGTGAATACAGAATGTATATTTTAAAGGTATTGGTGATTATATAATTCATATAGTTTATCTGTTATATGTTTATATGCATGTAACATACATTAGTATATTTATGTTAATCCCATAGTCCTAATTTACCCATCCTCCCCCCTTTCATTTTGGCTAACCATTAGTTTATTTCATAAGTCTGTGAGTGTCTTTTTCTGTGGAAATATGTTCATTGGTAACAATCTTAGGATAACATGTATAAATGATATCATAGGATAATTTTCGTACCCTTTTGACTTACTTAACCTTATATGATTATTTCTAGGCTCTACTGTAGTCCTGAAAACGGCATTGTTCATTTTTTCCACGAGGCTACTATTCCATTCTGTCCATATACCACTTCTTCTCTGTCCATTCATCTGTTTATGGACATTTTTTTTGCTTCCATGTCTTTGCTATTTCAATATTGCTGCAGTGCACATTTGACTGCCTGTGTCTTTCCGATTCTGGTGGTCTTAGGTTATAAGCCCGAGAGGTGCCCTGCCGCATCATATGGTAGCTCAATTTCTACCTTTTCAAGCGGCTCCATTCAGTTTGCTTTAGTGCTGTTACCACTTTACATCCCAGCAGCAGATAGAAGGTACACATTTCTCTAAAACACCTTCAGCATTTATAGTTTGTAGACTTTTGCTGATGGCCATTTGACTGTTGTGAGCTGAAACCTTTATGGAGGTTGGATACGCATGTGGCGAATAATTCCTTATACTGATCTTTAGGCATATCCTTTTTCTTCTTTTCCTTTTTTTGTTAAAGTGTGAGTACAACTTCCCTCTTCATATTCACTTTTTGAAAAATTTCTCATGTGTTGAATTTTCTTGCCTATTCCCTACCCAAGGGCACTTTTTGAGGGCAGGTGTCATTTAGACCCCTGCAGTCGTTGTGACTATTAAGCAACCATTAGCACTGGGTTTAAAGCTGCTGTTGTGGGAAACTTCCACAAGGCGGCAGCATTATTACGTTCTCAACTCTTGTTACTAGGGCAACAGAATCTTCCTGGAGGTAGTGTTCTGAGGTTGTAAATTAGAGTGGAATGTGCTGGGACAAGCCCCCAGAAGTTTATGTCTCCTTACTTATGTTTGTTTTTTAAATTTCATTTCTATTTCTTATCAGCGTAAATTTGATTAGAGTGTTTTGATTGCCTGGCTGTACAGGATCTGCTCAATGATTCATACATATGTCTGTTCATCTTCGGGTCCTGTTACCATGTATGTGATTACAAAATGTATATTTTAAAGGTATTGGAGATTATATAATTCATACAGTTTATCTGTTATATGTTGTTATACACTTAACATACATTAGTATATGTATGTTAACCCCATAGTCCTAATTTACCCATCCTCCCACCTTTCATTTTGCTAACCATTAGTTTATTTCATAAGTCTGTGAGTGTCTTTTTCTCTGGAAATATGTTCATTGGTAGCAATCTTAGGATAACATGTATAAATGTTATCATAGGATATTTGTCGTACCCTTTTGAGTTACTTAACCTTATATGATTATTTCTAGGCTCAACTGTAGTCCTGAAAACGGCGTTGTTCATTTTTTTCCCCAGGCTACTATTCTATTTGGTACGTATACTACTTCTTCTTTGTCCATTCATCTGTTTATGAACCTTTTTTCTGCTTCCATGTCTTGGCTATTTCAATATTGCTGCAGTGCTCATTTGCCTGCCTGTGTCTTTCCGATTCAGGTGGTCTTAGGTTATAGGCCCAAAGGGTGACCTGCTGCATCATATGGTAGCTCAGTTTTTACCTTTTCAAGAAGCTCCATTCAGTTTGCGTTAGTGCTTTTACCACTTTACATCCCACCAGCAGCTAGAAGGTACACAGTTCTCTAAAACCCCTTCAGCATTTATAGTTTATAGACATTTTGCTGATGGAAATGACTGGTGTGAGCTGAAACCTTTTTGAATTTGAATTTGCATGTGTCTAATAATTCCTTATACTGAGCTTTAGGCATGTCTTTTTTTTAAAGAGTGAGTACAACTTCCCTCCTCTTATTGACTTCTTGAAAAATTTCTCATGTGTTGAATTTTCTTGGCTATTCCCTACCCCAGGGCATTTTTCAGGGCAGGTGTCATTTAGAGCCCTGCAGTCCTTGTGACTATTAAGCAACTATTAGTACTGGGTTTAAAGCTGCTGTTGAGGGAAACAGCCACAAGGCCGCAGCATTATTACGTTCTCAACTCTTGTTAATACGGCAACAGAGTCTTCCTGGAGGTAGTGTTCCGAGGTTGTAAATTAGAGTGGAATGTGCTGGGACAAGCCCCCAGAAGTTTATGTCTCCTTACTTATGTTTGTTTTTTAAATTTAATTTCTATTTCTTATCAGAGTAAATTTGATTAGAGTGTTTTGATTGCCTGGCTGTACAGAATCTGCTCAATGATTCATACATATGTCTGTTCATCTTCGGGTCCTGTTACCATGTATGTGATTACAAAATGTATATTTTAAAGGTATTGGTGATTATATAATTCATACAGTTTATCTGTTATATGTTTTTATACACTTAACATACATTAGTATATGTATGTTAACCCCATAGTCCTAATTTACCCATCCTCCCACCTTTCATTTTGGCTAACCATTAGTTTATTTGATAAGTCTGTGAGTGTCTTTTTCTGTGGAAATATGTTCATTGGTAGCAATCTTAGGATAACATGTATAAATGTTTTCATAGGATATTTGTCGTACCCTTTTGAGTTACTTAACCTTATATGATTATTTCTAGGCTCAACTGTAGTCCTGAAAACGGCATTGTTCATTTTTTTCCCGAGGCTACTATTCTATTTGGTACGTATATCACTTCTTCTTTGTCCATTCATCTGTTTATGAACCTGTTTTCTGCTTCCATGTCTTGGCTATTTCAATATTGCTGCAGTGCTCATTTGCCTGCCTGTGTCTTTCCGATTCAGGTGGTCTTAGGTTATAGGCCCAAAAGGTGACCTGCCGCATCATATGGTAGCTCAATTTTTATCTTTTCAAGCAGCTCCATTCAGTTTGTGTTAGTGCTGTTACCACTTTACATCCCACCAGCAGCTAGAAGGTACACAGTTCTCTAAAACCCCTTCAGCATTTATAGTTTGTACACATTTTGCTGATGGAAACGACTGGTGTGAGCTGAAACCTTTTTGAATTTGAATTTGCATGTGTCTAATAATTCATTCTACTGAGCTTTAGGCATGTCCTTTTTTTTCTTTTCCTTTTTTTTTAAAGAGTGATTACAACTTCCCTCCTCTTATTGACTTCTTGAAAAATTTCTCATGTGTTGAATATTATTGCCTATTCCCTACCCCAGGGCATTTTTCAGGGCAGGTGTCATTTAGAGCCCTGCAGTCCATGTGACTATTAAGCAACCATTAGCACTGGGTTTAAAGCTGCTGTTGTGGGAAAGAGCCACAAGGCGGCAGCATTATTACGTTCTCATCTCTTGTTACTAGGGCAACAGAATCTTCCTGGAGGTAGTGTTCCGAGGTTGTAAATTAGAGTGGAATGTGCTGGGACAAGCCCCCAGAAGTTTATGTCTCCTTACTTATGTTTGTTTTTTAAATTTAATTTCTATTTCTTATCAGAGTAAATTTGATTAGAGTGTTTTGATTGCCTGGCTGTACAGAAACTGCTCAATGATTCCTACATATGTCTGTTCATCTTCGGATTCTGTTACCATGTATGTGATTACAGAATGTATATTTTAAAGGAATTGGTGATTATATAATTCATACAGTTTATCTGTTATATGTTTTTATACACTTAACATACATTAGTATATGTATGTTAACCCCATAGTCCTAGTTTACCCATCCTCCCACCTTTCATTTTGTCTAACCATTAGTTTATTTCATAAGTCTGTGAGTGTCTTTTTCTGTGGAAATATGTTCATTGGTAGCTATCTTAGGATAACATGTATAAATGTTATCATAGGATATTTGTCGTACCCTTTTGAGTTACTTAACCTTATATGATTATTTCTAGGCTCAACTGTAGTCCTGAAAACGGCATTGTTCATTTTTTTCCCGAGGCTACTATTCTATTTGGTACGTATACCACTTCTTCGTTGTCCATTCATCTGTTTATGAACCTTTTTTCTGCTTCCATGTCTTGGCTATTTCAATATTGCTGCAGTGCTCATTTGCCTGCCTGTGTCTTTCCGATTCAGGTGGTCGTAGGTTATAGGCCCAAAAGGTGACCTGCCGCATCATATGGTAGCTCAATTTTTACCTTTTCAAGCAGCTCCATTCAGTTTGCGTTAGTGCTGTTACCACTTTACATCCCAGCAGCAGATAGAAGGTATACATTTCTCTAAAACTCCTTCAGCATTTATAGTTTGTAGACTTTTTGCTGATGGCCATTTGACTGGTGTGAGCTGAAACCTTTTTGGAGGTTGGATACGCATGTGGCGAATAATTCCTTATACTGATCTTTAGGCATATCCTTTTTCTTCTTTTCCTTTTTTTGTTAAAGTGTGAGTACAACTTCCCTCTTCATATTCACTTTTTGAAAAATTTCTCATGTGTTGAATTTTCTTGCGTATTCCCTACCCCAGGGCATTTTTTGAGGGCAGGTGTCATTTAGACCCCTGCAGTCGTTTTGACTATTAAGCAACCATTAGCACTGGGTTTAAAGCTGCTGTTGTGGGAAACAGCCACAAGGCGGCAGCATTATTACGTTCTCAACTCTTGTTACTATGGCAACAGAGTCTTCCTGGAGGTAGTGTTCCGAGGTTGTAAATTAGAGTGGAATGTGCTGGGACAAGCCTCCAGAAGTTTATGTCTCCTTACTTATGTTTGTTTTTTAAATTTAATTTCTATTTCTTATCGGAGTAAATTTGATTTTAGTGTTTTGATTGCCTGGCTGTACAGAATCTGCTCAATGATTCATACATATGTCTGTTCATCCTCGGGTCCTGTTACCATGTATGTGATTACAAAATGTATATTTTAAAGGTATTGGTGATTATATAATTCATACAGTTTATCTGTTATATGTTTTTATACACTTAACATACATTAGTATATGTATGTTAACCCTATAGTCCTATTTAACCCATCCTCCCACCTTTCATTTTGGCTAACCATTAGTTTATTTGATAAGTCTGTGAGTGTCTTTTTCTGTGGAAATATGTTCATTGGTAGCAAGCTTAGGATAACATGTATAAATGTTATCATAGGATATTTGTCGTACCCTTTTGAGTTACTTAACTTTATATGATTATTTCTAGGCTCAACTGTAGTCCTGAAAACGGCATTGTTCATTTTTTTCCCGAGGCTACTATTCTATTTGGTACGTATACCACTTCTTCTTTGTCCATTCATCTGTTTATGAACCTTTTTTCTGCTTCCATGTCTTGGCTATTTCAATATTGCTGCAGTGCTCATTTGCCTGCCTGTGTCTTTCCGATTCAGGTGGTCTTAGGTTATAGGCCCAAAAGGTGACCTGCCGCATCATATGGTAGCTCAATTTTTATCTTTTCAAGCAGCTCCATTCAGTTTGTGTTAGTGCTGTTACCACTTTACATCCCACCAGCAGCTAGAAGGTACACAGTTCTCTAAAACCCCTTCAGCATTTATACTTTGTAGACATTTTGCTGATGGAAACGATTGGTGTGAGCTGAAACCTTTTTCCATTTGAATTTGCATGTGTCTAATAATTCATTCTACTGAGCTTTAGGCATGTCCTTTTTTTCTTTTCCTTTTTTTTTAAAGAGTGAGTACAACTTCCCTCCTCTTATTGATTTCTTGAAAAATTTCTCATGTGTTGAATATTCTTGCCTATTCCTTACCCCAGGGCATTTTTCAGGGCAGGTGTCATTTAGAGCCCTGCAGTCCATGTGACTATTAAGCAACCATTAGCACTGGGTTTAAAGCTGCTGTTGTGGGAAAGAGCCACAAGGCGGCAGCATTATTACGTTCTCATCTCTTGTTACTAGGGCAACAGAATCTTCCTGGAGGTAGTGTTCCGAGGTTGTAAATTAGAGTGGAATGTGCTGGGACAAGCCCCCAGAAGTTTATGTCTCCTTACTTAGGTTTGTTTTTTAAATTTAATTTCTATTTCTTATCGGAGTAAATTTGATTAGAGTGTTTTGATTGTCTGGCTGTACAGAAACTGCTCAATGATTCCTACATATGTCTGTTCATCTTCGGGTTCTGTTACCATGTATGTGATTACAGAATGTATATTTTAAAGGTATTGGTGATTATATAATTCATACAGTTTATCTGTTATATGTTTTTATACACTTAACATACATTAGTATATGTATGTTAACCCCATAGTCCTAATTTACCCGTCCTCCCACCTTTCATTTTGGCTAACAATTAGTTTATTTCATAAGTCTGTGAGTGTCTTTTTCTGTGGAAATATGTTCATTGGTAGCAATCTTAGGATAACATGTATAAATGATATCATAGGATAATTGTCATACCCTTTTGACTTACTTAACCTTATATGATTATTTCTAGGCTCAACTGTAGTCCTGAAAACGGCATTGTTCATTTTTTCCCCGAGGCTACTATTCCATTCTGTCCATATACCACTTCTTCTCTGTCCATTCATCTGTTTATGGACATTTTTTTTGCTTCCATGTCTTTGCTATTTCAATATTGCTGCAGTGCACATTTGACTGCCTGTGTCTTTCCGATTCTGGTAGTCTTAGGTTATAAGCCCAAGAGGTGCCCTGCCGCATCATATGGTAGCTCCATTTTTACCTTTTCAAGCAGCTCCATTCAGTTTGCGTTAGTGCTGTTACCACTTTACATCCCACCAGCAGCTAGAAGGTACACAGTTCTCTAAAACCCCTTCAGCATTTATAGTTTATAGGCATTTTGCTGATGGAAATGACTGGTGTGAGCTGAAACCTTTTTGAATTTGAATTTGCATGTGTCTAATAATTCCTTATACTGAGCTTTAGGCATGTCCTTTTTTTTCTTTTCCTTTTTTTTAAAGAGTGAGTACAACTTCCCTCCTCTTATTGACTTCTTGAAAAATTTCTCATGTGTTGAATTTTCTTGCCTATTCCCTACCCCAGGGCATTTTTCAGGGCAGGTGTCATTTAGAGCCCTGCAGTCCTTGTGACTATTAAGCAACCATTAGCACTGGGTTTAATGCTGCTGTTGTGGGAAACAGCCACAAGGCGGCAGCATTATTACGTTCTCATCTCTTGTTACTAGGGCAACAGAATCTTCCTGGAGGTAGTGTTCCGTGGTTGTAAATTAGAGTGGAATGTGCTGGGACGAGCCCCCAGAAGTTTATGTCTCCTTACTTATGTTTGTTTTTTAAATTTAATTTCTATTTCTTATCAGAGTAAATTTGATTAGAGAGTTTTGATTGCCTGGCTGTACAGAATCTGCTCAATGATTCATACATATGTCTGTTCATCTTCGGGTCCTCTTACCATGTATGTGATTACAAAATGTATATTTTAAAGGTATTGGTGATTATATAATTCATACAGTTTATCTGTTATATGTTTTTATACACTTAACATACATTAGTATATGTATGTTAACCCCATAGTCCTAATTTACCCATCCTCCCACCTTTCATTTTGGCTAACCATTAGTTTATTTGATAAGTCTGTGAGTGTCTTTTTCTGTGGAAATATGTTCATTGGTAGCAATCTTAGGATAACATGTATAAATGTTTTCATAGGATATTTGTCGTACCCTTTTGAGTTACTTAACGTTATATGATTATTTCTAGGCTCAACTGTAGTCCTGAAAACGGCATTGTTCATTTTTTTCCCGAGGCTACTATTCTATTTGGTACGTATACCACTTCTTCTTTGTCCATTCATCTGTTTATGAACCTTTTTTCTGCTTCCATGTCTTGGCTATTTCAATATTGCTGCAGTGCTCATTTGCCTGCCTGTGTCTTTCCGATTCAGGTGGTCTTAGGTTATAGGCCCAAAAGGTGACGTGCCGCATCATATGGTAGCTCAATTTCTACCTTTTCAAGCGGCTCCATTCAGTTTGCGTTAGTGCTGTTACCACTTTACATCCCAGCAGCAGATAGAAGGTACACATTTCTCTAAAACACCTTCAGCATTTATAGTTTGTAGACTTTTTGCTGATGGCCATTTGACTGTTGTGAGCTGAAACCTTTATGGAGGTTGGATAAGCATGTGGCGAATAATTCCTTATACTGAGCTTTAGGCATGTCCTTTTTTTTCTTTTCCTTTTTTTTTAAAGAGTGAGTACAACTTCCCTCCTCTTATTGATTTCTTGAAAAATTTCTCATGTGTTGAATATTCTTGCCTATTCCTTACCCCAGGGCATTTTTCAGGGCAGGTGTCATTTAGAGCCCTGCAGTCCATGTGACTATTAAGCAACCATTAGCACTGGGTTTAAAGCTGCTGTTGTGGGAAAGAGCCACAAGGCGGCAGCATTATTACGTTCTCATCTCTTGTTACTAGGGCAACAGAATCTTCCTGGAGGTAGTGTTCCGAGGTTGTAAATTAGAGTGGAATGTGCTGGGACAAGCCCCCAGAAGTTTATGTCTCCTTACTTAGGTTTGTTTTTTAAATTTAATTTCTATTTCTTATCGGAGTAAATTTGATTAGAGTGTTTTGATTGCCTGGCTGTACAGGATCTGCTCAGTGATTCATACATATGTCTGTTCATCTTCGGGTCCTGTTACCATGTATGTGATTACAAAATGTATATTTTAAAGGTATTGGTGATTATATAATTCATACAGTTTATCTGTTATATGTTTTTATACACTTAACATACATTAGTATATGTATGTTAACCCCATAGTCCTAATTTACCCATCCTCCCACCTTTCATTTTGGCTAACCATTAGTTTATTTGATAAGTCTGTGAGTGTCTTTTTCTGTGGAAATATGTTCATTGGTAGCAATCTTAGGATAACATGTATAAATGTTTTCATAGGATATTTGTCGTACCCTTTTGAGTTACTTAACCTTATATGATTATTTCTAGGCTCAACTGTAGTCCTGAAAACGGCATTGTTCATTTTTTTCCCGAGGCTACTATTCTATTTGGTACGTATATCACTTCTTCTTTGTCCATTCATCTGTTTATGAACCTGTTTTCTGCTTCCATGTCTTGGCTATTTCAATATTGCTGCAGTGCTCATTTGCCTGCCTGTGTCTTTCCGATTCAGGTGGTCTTAGGTTATAGGCCCAAAAGGTGACCTGCCGCATCATATGGTAGCTCAATTTTTATCTTTTCAAGCAGCTCCATTCAGTTTGTGTTAGTGCTGTTACCACTTTACATCCCACCAGCAGCTAGAAGGTACACAGTTCTCTAAAACCCCTTCAGCATTTATAGTTTGTACACATTTTGCTGATGGAAACGACTGGTGTGAGCTGAAACCTTTTTGAATTTGAATTTGCATGTGTCTAATAATTCATTCTACTGAGCTTTAGGCATGTCCTTTTTTTTCTTTTCCTTTTTTTTTAAAGAGTGATTACAACTTCCCTCCTCTTATTGACTTCTTGAAAAATTTCTCATGTGTTGAATATTATTGCCTATTCCCTACCCCAGGGCATTTTTCAGGGCAGGTGTCATTTAGAGCCCTGCAGTCCATGTGACTATTAAGCAACCATTAGCACTGGGTTTAAAGCTGCTGTTGTGGGAAAGAGCCACAAGGCGGCAGCATTATTACGTTCTCATCTCTTGTTACTAGGGCAACAGAATCTTCCTGGAGGTAGTGTTCCGAGGTTGTAAATTAGAGTGGAATGTGCTGGGACAAGCCCCCAGAAGTTTATGTCTCCTTACTTAGGTTTGTTTTTTAAATTTAATTTCTATTTCTTATCGGAGTAAATTTGATTAGAGTGTTTTGATTGTCTGGCTGTACAGAAACTGCTCAATGATTCCTACATATGTCTGTTCATCTTCGGATTCTGTTACCATGTATGTGATTACAGAATGTATATTTTAAAGGAATTGGTGATTATATAATTCATACAGTTTATCTGTTATATGTTTTTATACACTTAACATACATTAGTATATGTATGTTAACCCCATAGTCCTAGTTTACCCATCCTCCCACCTTTCATTTTGTCTAACCATTAGTTTATTTCATAAGTCTGTGAGTGTCTTTTTCTGTGGAAATATGTTCATTGGTAGCTATCTTAGGATAACATGTATAAATGTTATCATAGGATATTTGTCGTACCCTTTTGAGTTACTTAACCTTATATGATTATTTCTAGGCTCAACTGTAGTCCTGAAAACGGCATTGTTCATTTTTTTCCCGAGGCTACTATTCTATTTGGTACGTATACCACTTCTTCGTTGTCCATTCATCTGTTTATGAACCTTTTTTCTGCTTCCATGTCTTGGCTATTTCAATATTGCTGCAGTGCTCATTTGCCTGCCTGTGTCTTTCCGATTCAGGTGGTCGTAGGTTATAGGCCCAAAAGGTGACCTGCCGCATCATATGGTAGCTCAATTTTTACCTTTTCAAGCAGCTCCATTCAGTTTGCGTTAGTGCTGTTACCACTTTACATCCCAGCAGCAGATAGAAGGTATACATTTCTCTAAAACTCCTTCAGCATTTATAGTTTGTAGACTTTTTGCTGATAGCCATTTGACTGGTGTGAGCTGAAACCTTTTTGGACGTTGGATACGCATGTGGCGAATAATTCCTTATACTGATCTTTAGGCATATCCTTTTTCTTCTTTTCCTTTTTTTGTTAAAGTGTGAGTACAACTTCCCTCTTCATATTCACTTTTTGAAAAATTTCTCATGTGTTGAATTTTCTTGCGTATTCCCTACCCCAGGGCATTTTTTGAGGGCAGGTGTCATTTAGACCCCTGCAGTCGTTTTGACTATTAAGCAACCATTAGCACTGGGTTTAAAGCTGCTGTTGTGGGAAACAGCCACAAGGCGGCAGCAGTATTACGTTCTCAACTCTTGTTACTATGGCAACAGAGTCTTCCTGGAGGTAGTGTTCCGAGGTTGTAAATTAGAGTGGAATGTGCTGGGACAAGCCTCCAGAAGTTTATGTCTCCTTACTTATGTTTGTTTTTTAAATTTAATTTCTATTTCTTATCGGAGTAAATTTGATTTTAGTGTTTTGATTGCCTGGCTGTACAGAATCTGCTCAATGATTCATACATATGTCTGTTCATCCTCGGGTCCTGTTACCATGTATGTGATTACAAAATGTATATTTTAAAGGTATTGGTGATTATATAATTCATACAGTTTATCTGTTATATGTTTTTATACACTTAACATACATTAGTATATGTATGTTAACCCCATAGTCCTAGTTAACCCATCCTCCCACCTTTCATTTTGGCTAACCATTAGTTTATTTGATAAGTCTGTGAGTGTCTTTTTCTGTGGAAATATGTTCATTGGTAGCAAGCTTAGGATAACATGTATAAATGTTATCATAGGATATTTGTCGTACCCTTTTGAGTTACTTAACTTTATATGATTATTTCTAGGCTCAACTGTAGTCCTGAAAACGGCATTGTTCATTTTTTTCCCGAGGCTACTATTCTATTTGGTACGTATACCACTTCTTCTTTGTCCATTCATCTGTTTATGAACCTTTTTTCTGCTTCCATGTCTTGGCTATTTCAATATTGCTGCAGTGCTCATTTGCCTGCCTGTGTCTTTCCGATTCAGGTGGTCTTAGGTTATAGGCCCAAAAGGTGACCTGCCGCATCATATGGTAGCTCAATTTTTATCTTTTCAAGCAGCTCCATTCAGTTTGTGTTAGTGCTGTTACCACTTTACATCCCACCAGCAGCTAGAAGGTACACAGTTCTCTAAAACCCCTTCAGCATTTATACTTTGTAGACATTTTGCTGATGGAAACGATTGGTGTGAGCTGAAACCTTTTTCCATTTGAATTTGCATGTGTCTAATAATTCATTCTACTGAGCTTTAGGCATGTCCTTTTTTTCTTTTCCTTTTTTTTTAAAGAGTGAGTACAACTTCCCTCCTCTTATTGATTTCTTGAAAAATTTCTCATGTGTTGAATATTCTTGCCTATTCCTTACCCCAGGGCATTTTTCAGGGCAGGTGTCATTTAGAGCCCTGCAGTCCATGTGACTATTAAGCAACCATTAGCACTGGGTTTAAAGCTGCTGTTGTGGGAAAGAGCCACAAGGCGGCAGCATTATTACGTTCTCATCTCTTGTTACTAGGGCAACAGAATCTTCCTGGAGGTAGTGTTCCGAGGTTGTAAATTAGAGTGGAATGTGCTGGGACAAGCCCCCAGAAGTTTATGTCTCCTTACTTAGGTTTGTTTTTTAAATTTAATTTCTATTTCTTATCGGAGTAAATTTGATTAGAGTGTTTTGATTGTCTGGCTGTACAGAAACTGCTCAATGATTCCTACATATGTCTGTTCATCTTCGGGTTCTGTTACCATGTATGTGATTACAGAATGTATATTTTAAAGGTATTGGTGATTATATAATTCATACAGTTTATCTGTTATATGTTTTTATACACTTAACATACATTAGTATATGTATGTTAACCCCATAGTCCTAATTTACCCGTCCTCCCACCTTTCATTTTGGCTAACAATTAGTTTATTTCATAAGTCTGTGAGTGTCTTTTTCTGTGGAAATATGTTCATTGGTAGCAATCTTAGGATAACATGTATAAATGATATCATAGGATAATTGTCATACCCTTTTGACTTACTTAACCTTATATGATTATTTCTAGGCTCTACTGTAGTCCTGAAAACGGCATTGTTCATTTTTTCCCCGAGGCTACTATTCCATTCTGTCCATATACCACTTCTTCTCTGTCCATTCATCTGTTTATGGACATTTTTTTTGCTTCCATGTCTTTGCTATTTCAATATTGCTGCAGTGCACATTTGACTGCCTGTGTCTTTCCGATTCTGGTAGTCTTAGGTTATAAGCCCAAGAGGTGCCCTGCCGCATCATATGGTAGCTCCATTTTTACCTTTTCAAGCAGCTCCATTCAGTTTGCGTTAGTGCTGTTACCACTTTACATCCCACCAGCAGCTAGAAGGTACACAGTTCTCTAAAACCCCTTCAGCATTTATAGTTTATAGACATTTTGCTGATGGAAATGACTGGTGTGAGCTGAAACCTTTTTGAATTTGAATTTGCATGTGTCTAATAATTCCTTATACTGAGCTTTAGGCATGTCCTTTTTTTTCTTTTCCTTTTTTTT
This sequence comes from Balaenoptera borealis, assembly GCF_965194805.1. Taxonomy (NCBI): domain Eukaryota; kingdom Metazoa; phylum Chordata; class Mammalia; order Artiodactyla; family Balaenopteridae; genus Balaenoptera; species Balaenoptera borealis. The sequence continues at coordinate 111,215 of NW_028122800.1, read as the reverse complement.
TAAAGAGTGAGTACAACTTCCCTCCTCTTATTGACTTCTTGAAAAATTTCTCATGTGTTGAATTTTCTTGCCTATTCCCTACCCCAGGGCATTTTTCAGGGCAGGTGTCATTTAGAGCCCTGCAGTCCTTGTGACTATTAAGCAACCATTAGCACTGGGTTTAATGCTGCTGTTGTGGGAAACAGCCACAAGGCGGCAGCATTATTACGTTCTCATCTCTTGTTACTAGGGCAACAGAATCTTCCTGGAGGTAGTGTTCCGTGGTTGTAAATTAGAGTGGAATGTGCTGGGACGAGCCCCCAGAAGTTTATGTCTCCTTACTTATGTTTGTTTTTTAAATTTAATTTCTATTTCTTATCAGAGTAAATTTGATTAGAGAGTTTTGATTGCCTGGCTGTACAGAATCTGCTCAATGATTCATACATATGTCTGTTCATCTTCGGGTCCTCTTACCATGTATGTGATTACAAAATGTATATTTTAAAGGTATTGGTGATTATATAATTCATACAGTTTATCTGTTATATGTTTTTATACACTTAACATACATTAGTATATGTATGTTAACCCCATAGTCCTAATTTACCCATCCTCCCACCTTTCATTTTGGCTAACCATTAGTTTATTTGATAAGTCTGTGAGTGTCTTTTTCTGTGGAAATATGTTCATTGGTAGCAATCTTAGGATAACATGTATAAATGTTTTCATAGGATATTTGTCGTACCCTTTTGAGTTACTTAACGTTATATGATTATTTCTAGGCTCAACTGTAGTCCTGAAAACGGCATTGTTCATTTTTTTCCCGAGGCTACTATTCTATTTGGTACGTATACCACTTCTTCTTTGTCCATTCATCTGTTTATGAACCTTTTTTCTGCTTCCATGTCTTGGCTATTTCAATATTGCTGCAGTGCTCATTTGCCTGCCTGTGTCTTTCCGATTCAGGTGGTCTTAGGTTATAGGCCCAAAAGGTGACCTGCCGCATCATATGGTAGCTCAATTTCTACCTTTTCAAGCGGCTCCATTCAGTTTGCGTTAGTGCTGTTACCACTTTACATCCCAGCAGCAGATAGAAGGTACACATTTCTCTAAAACACCTTCAGCATTTATAGTTTGTAGACTTTTTGCTGATGGCCATTTGACTGTTGTGAGCTGAAACCTTTATGGAGGTTGGATAAGCATGTGGCGAATAATTCCTTATACTGAGCTTTAGGCATGTCCTTTTTTTTCTTTTCCTTTTTTTTTAAAGAGTGAGTACAACTTCCCTCCTCTTATTGATTTCTTGAAAAATTTCTCATGTGTTGAATATTCTTGCCTATTCCTTACCCCAGGGCATTTTTCAGGGCAGGTGTCATTTAGAGCCCTGCAGTCCATGTGACTATTAAGCAACCATTAGCACTGGGTTTAAAGCTGCTGTTGTGGGAAAGAGCCACAAGGCGGCAGCATTATTACGTTCTCATCTCTTGTTACTAGGGCAACAGAATCTTCCTGGAGGTAGTGTTCCGAGGTTGTAAATTAGAGTGGAATGTGCTGGGACAAGCCCCCAGAAGTTTATGTCTCCTTACTTAGGTTTGTTTTTTAAATTTAATTTCTATTTCTTATCGGAGTAAATTTGATTAGAGTGTTTTGATTGCCTGGCTGTACAGGATCTGCTCAGTGATTCATACATATGTCTGTTCATCTTCGGGTCCTGTTACCATGTATGTGATTACAAAATGTATATTTTAAAGGTATTGGTGATTATATAATTCATACAGTTTATCTGTTATATGTTTTTATACACTTAACATACATTAGTATATGTATGTTAACCCCATAGTCCTAATTTACCCATCCTCCCACCTTTCATTTTGGCTAACCATTAGTTTATTTGATAAGTCTGTGAGTGTCTTTTTCTGTGGAAATATGTTCATTGGTAGCAATCTTAGGATAACATGTATAAATGTTTTCATAGGATATTTGTCGTACCCTTTTGAGTTACTTAACCTTATATGATTATTTCTAGGCTCAACTGTAGTCCTGAAAACGGCATTGTTCATTTTTTTCCCGAGGCTACTATTCTATTTGGTACGTATATCACTTCTTCTTTGTCCATTCATCTGTTTATGAACCTGTTTTCTGCTTCCATGTCTTGGCTATTTCAATATTGCTGCAGTGCTCATTTGCCTGCCTGTGTCTTTCCGATTCAGGTGGTCTTAGGTTATAGGCCCAAAAGGTGACCTGCCGCATCATATGGTAGCTCAATTTTTATCTTTTCAAGCAGCTCCATTCAGTTTGTGTTAGTGCTGTTACCACTTTACATCCCACCAGCAGCTAGAAGGTACACAGTTCTCTAAAACCCCTTCAGCATTTATAGTTTGTACACATTTTGCTGATGGAAACGACTGGTGTGAGCTGAAACCTTTTTGAATTTGAATTTGCATGTGTCTAATAATTCATTCTACTGAGCTTTAGGCATGTCCTTTTTTTTCTTTTCCTTTTTTTTTAAAGAGTGATTACAACTTCCCTCCTCTTATTGACTTCTTGAAAAATTTCTCATGTGTTGAATATTATTGCCTATTCCCTACCCCAGGGCATTTTTCAGGGCAGGTGTCATTTAGAGCCCTGCAGTCCATGTGACTATTAAGCAACCATTAGCACTGGGTTTAAAGCTGCTGTTGTGGGAAAGAGCCACAAGGCGGCAGCATTATTACGTTCTCATCTCTTGTTACTAGGGCAACAGAATCTTCCTGGAGGTAGTGTTCCGAGGTTGTAAATTAGAGTGGAATGTGCTGGGACAAGCCCCCAGAAGTTTATGTCTCCTTACTTAGGTTTGTTTTTTAAATTTAATTTCTATTTCTTATCGGAGTAAATTTGATTAGAGTGTTTTGATTGTCTGGCTGTACAGAAACTGCTCAATGATTCCTACATATGTCTGTTCATCTTCGGATTCTGTTACCATGTATGTGATTACAGAATGTATATTTTAAAGGAATTGGTGATTATATAATTCATACAGTTTATCTGTTATATGTTTTTATACACTTAACATACATTAGTATATGTATGTTAACCCCATAGTCCTAGTTTACCCATCCTCCCACCTTTCATTTTGTCTAACCATTAGTTTATTTCATAAGTCTGTGAGTGTCTTTTTCTGTGGAAATATGTTCATTGGTAGCTATCTTAGGATAACATGTATAAATGTTATCATAGGATATTTGTCGTACCCTTTTGAGTTACTTAACCTTATATGATTATTTCTAGGCTCAACTGTAGTCCTGAAAACGGCATTGTTCATTTTTTTCCCGAGGCTACTATTCTATTTGGTACGTATACCACTTCTTCGTTGTCCATTCATCTGTTTATGAACCTTTTTTCTGCTTCCATGTCTTGGCTATTTCAATATTGCTGCAGTGCTCATTTGCCTGCCTGTGTCTTTCCGATTCAGGTGGTCGTAGGTTATAGGCCCAAAAGGTGACCTGCCGCATCATATGGTAGCTCAATTTTTACCTTTTCAAGCAGCTCCATTCAGTTTGCGTTAGTGCTGTTACCACTTTACATCCCAGCAGCAGATAGAAGGTATACATTTCTCTAAAACTCCTTCAGCATTTATAGTTTGTAGACTTTTTGCTGATAGCCATTTGACTGGTGTGAGCTGAAACCTTTTTGGAGGTTGGATACGCATGTGGCGAATAATTCCTTATACTGATCTTTAGGCATATCCTTTTTCTTCTTTTCCTTTTTTTGTTAAAGTGTGAGTACAACTTCCCTCTTCATATTCACTTTTTGAAAAATTTCTCATGTGTTGAATTTTCTTGCGTATTCCCTACCCCAGGGCATTTTTTGAGGGCAGGTGTCATTTAGACCCCTGCAGTCGTTTTGACTATTAAGCAACCATTAGCACTGGGTTTAAAGCTGCTGTTGTGGGAAACAGCCACAAGGCGGCAGCAGTATTACGTTCTCAACTCTTGTTACTATGGCAACAGAGTCTTCCTGGAGGTAGTGTTCCGAGGTTGTAAATTAGAGTGGAATGTGCTGGGACAAGCCTCCAGAAGTTTATGTCTCCTTACTTATGTTTGTTTTTTAAATTTAATTTCTATTTCTTATCGGAGTAAATTTGATTTTAGTGTTTTGATTGCCTGGCTGTACAGAATCTGCTCAATGATTCATACATATGTCTGTTCATCCTCGGGTCCTGTTACCATGTATGTGATTACAAAATGTATATTTTAAAGGTATTGGTGATTATATAATTCATACAGTTTATCTGTTATATGTTTTTATACACTTAACATACATTAGTATATGTATGTTAACCCCATAGTCCTAGTTAACCCATCCTCCCACCTTTCATTTTGGCTAACCATTAGTTTATTTGATAAGTCTGTGAGTGTCTTTTTCTGTGGAAATATGTTCATTGGTAGCAAGCTTAGGATAACATGTATAAATGTTATCATAGGATATTTGTCGTACCCTTTTGAGTTACTTAACTTTATATGATTATTTCTAGGCTCAACTGTAGTCCTGAAAACGGCATTGTTCATTTTTTTCCCGAGGCTACTATTCTATTTGGTACGTATACCACTTCTTCTTTGTCCATTCATCTGTTTATGAACCTTTTTTCTGCTTCCATGTCTTGGCTATTTCAATATTGCTGCAGTGCTCATTTGCCTGCCTGTGTCTTTCCGATTCAGGTGGTCTTAGGTTATAGGCCCAAAAGGTGACCTGCCGCATCATATGGTAGCTCAATTTTTATCTTTTCAAGCAGCTCCATTCAGTTTGTGTTAGTGCTGTTACCACTTTACATCCCACCAGCAGCTAGAAGGTACACAGTTCTCTAAAACCCCTTCAGCATTTATACTTTGTAGACATTTTGCTGATGGAAACGATTGGTGTGAGCTGAAACCTTTTTCCATTTGAATTTGCATGTGTCTAATAATTCATTCTACTGAGCTTTAGGCATGTCCTTTTTTTCTTTTCCTTTTTTTTTAAAGAGTGAGTACAACTTCCCTCCTCTTATTGATTTCTTGAAAAATTTCTCATGTGTTGAATATTCTTGCCTATTCCTTACCCCAGGGCATTTTTCAGGGCAGGTGTCATTTAGAGCCCTGCAGTCCATGTGACTATTAAGCAACCATTAGCACTGGGTTTAAAGCTGCTGTTGTGGGAAAGAGCCACAAGGCGGCAGCATTATTACGTTCTCATCTCTTGTTACTAGGGCAACAGAATCTTCCTGGAGGTAGTGTTCCGAGGTTGTAAATTAGAGTGGAATGTGCTGGGACAAGCCCCCAGAAGTTTATGTCTCCTTACTTAGGTTTGTTTTTTAAATTTAATTTCTATTTCTTATCGGAGTAAATTTGATTAGAGTGTTTTGATTGTCTGGCTGTACAGAAACTGCTCAATGATTCCTACATATGTCTGTTCATCTTCGGGTTCTGTTACCATGTATGTGATTACAGAATGTATATTTTAAAGGAATTGGTGATTATATAATTCATACAGTTTATCTGTTATATGTTTTTATACACTTAACATACATTAGTATATGTATGTTAACCCCATAGTCCTAGTTTACCCATCCTCCCACCTTTCATTTTGTCTAACCATTAGTTTATTTCATAAGTCTGTGAGTGTCTTTTTCTGTGGAAATATGTTCATTGGTAGCTATCTTAGGATAACATGTATAAATGTTATCATAGGATATTTGTCGTACCCTTTTGAGTTACTTAACCTTATATGATTATTTCTAGGCTCAACTGTAGTCCTGAAAACGGCATTGTTCATTTTTTTCCCGAGGCTACTATTCTATTTGGTACGTATACCACTTCTTCGTTGTCCATTCATCTGTTTATGAACCTTTTTTCTGCTTCCATGTCTTGGCTATTTCAATATTGCTGCAGTGCTCATTTGCCTGCCTGTGTCTTTCCGATTCAGGTGGTCGTAGGTTATAGGCCCAAAAGGTGACCTGCCGCATCATATGGTAGCTCAATTTTTACCTTTTCAAGCAGCTCCATTCAGTTTGCGTTAGTGCTGTTACCACTTTACATCCCAGCAGCAGATAGAAGGTATACATTTCTCTAAAACTCCTTCAGCATTTATAGTTTGTAGACTTTTTGCTGATAGCCATTTGACTGGTGTGAGCTGAAACCTTTTTGGAGGTTGGATACGCATGTGGCGAATAATTCCTTATACTGATCTTTAGGCATATCCTTTTTCTTCTTTTCCTTTTTTTGTTAAAGTGTGAGTACAACTTCCCTCTTCATATTCACTTTTTGAAAAATTTCTCATGTGTTGAATTTTCTTGCGTATTCCCTACCCCAGGGCATTTTTTGAGGGCAGGTGTCATTTAGACCCCTGCAGTCGTTTTGACTATTAAGCAACCATTAGCACTGGGTTTAAAGCTGCTGTTGTGGGAAACAGCCACAAGGCGGCAGCAGTATTACGTTCTCAACTCTTGTTACTATGGCAACAGAGTCTTCCTGGAGGTAGTGTTCCGAGGTTGTAAATTAGAGTGGAATGTGCTGGGACAAGCCTCCAGAAGTTTATGTCTCCTTACTTATGTTTGTTTTTTAAATTTAATTTCTATTTCTTATCGGAGTAAATTTGATTTTAGTGTTTTGATTGCCTGGCTGTACAGAATCTGCTCAATGATTCATACATATGTCTGTTCATCCTCGGGTCCTGTTACCATGTATGTGATTACAAAATGTATATTTTAAAGGTATTGGTGATTATATAATTCATACAGTTTATCTGTTATATGTTTTTATACACTTAACATACATTAGTATATGTATGTTAACCCCATAGTCCTAGTTAACCCATCCTCCCACCTTTCATTTTGGCTAACCATTAGTTTATTTGATAAGTCTGTGAGTGTCTTTTTCTGTGGAAATATGTTCATTGGTAGCAAGCTTAGGATAACATGTATAAATGTTATCATAGGATATTTGTCGTACCCTTTTGAGTTACTTAACTTTATATGATTATTTCTAGGCTCAACTGTAGTCCTGAAAACGGCATTGTTCATTTTTTTCCCGAGGCTACTATTCTATTTGGTACGTATACCACTTCTTCTTTGTCCATTCATCTGTTTATGAACCTTTTTTCTGCTTCCATGTCTTGGCTATTTCAATATTGCTGCAGTGCTCATTTGCCTGCCTGTGTCTTTCCGATTCAGGTGGTCTTAGGTTATAGGCCCAAAAGGTGACCTGCCGCATCATATGGTAGCTCAATTTTTATCTTTTCAAGCAGCTCCATTCAGTTTGTGTTAGTGCTGTTACCACTTTACATCCCACCAGCAGCTAGAAGGTACACAGTTCTCTAAAACCCCTTCAGCATTTATACTTTGTAGACATTTTGCTGATGGAAACGATTGGTGTGAGCTGAAACCTTTTTCCATTTGAATTTGCATGTGTCTAATAATTCATTCTACTGAGCTTTAGGCATGTCCTTTTTTTCTTTTCCTTTTTTTTTAAAGAGTGAGTACAACTTCCCTCCTCTTATTGATTTCTTGAAAAATTTCTCATGTGTTGAATATTCTTGCCTATTCCTTACCCCAGGGCATTTTTCAGGGCAGGTGTCATTTAGAGCCCTGCAGTCCATGTGACTATTAAGCAACCATTAGCACTGGGTTTAAAGCTGCTGTTGTGGGAAAGAGCCACAAGGCGGCAGCATTATTACGTTCTCATCTCTTGTTACTAGGGCAACAGAATCTTCCTGGAGGTAGTGTTCCGAGGTTGTAAATTAGAGTGGAATGTGCTGGGACAAGCCCCCAGAAGTTTATGTCTCCTTACTTAGGTTTGTTTTTTAAATTTAATTTCTATTTCTTATCGGAGTAAATTTGATTAGAGTGTTTTGATTGTCTGGCTGTACAGAAACTGCTCAATGATTCCTACATATGTCTGTTCATCTTCGGGTTCTGTTACCATGTATGTGATTACAGAATGTATATTTTAAAGGTATTGGTGATTATATAATTCATACAGTTTATCTGTTATATGTTTTTATACACTTAACATACATTAGTATATGTATGTTAACCCCATAGTCCTAATTTACCCGTCCTCCCACCTTTCATTTTGGCTAACAATTAGTTTATTTCATAAGTCTGTGAGTGTCTTTTTCTGTGGAAATATGTTCATTGGTAGCAATCTTAGGATAACATGTATAAATGATATCATAGGATAATTGTCATACCCTTTTGACTTACTTAACCTTATATGATTATTTCTAGGCTCTACTGTAGTCCTGAAAACGGCATTGTTCATTTTTTCCCCGAGGCTACTATTCCATTCTGTCCATATACCACTTCTTCTCTGTCCATTCATCTGTTTATGGACATTTTTTTTGCTTCCATGTCTTTGCTATTTCAATATTGCTGCAGTGCACATTTGACTGCCTGTGTCTTTCCGATTCTGGTAGTCTTAGGTTATAAGCCCAAGAGGTGCCCTGCCGCATCATATGGTAGCTCCATTTTTACCTTTTCAAGCAGCTCCATTCAGTTTGCGTTAGTGCTGTTACCACTTTACATCCCACCAGCAGCTAGAAGGTACACAGTTCTCTAAAACCCCTTCAGCATTTATAGTTTATAGACATTTTGCTGATGGAAATGACTGGTGTGAGCTGAAACCTTTTTGAATTTGAATTTGCATGTGTCTAATAATTCCTTATACTGAGCTTTAGGCATGTCCTTTTTTTTCTTTTCCTTTTTTTTTAAAGAGTGAGTACAACTTCCCTCCTCTTATTGACTTCTTGAAAAATTTCTCATGTGTTGAATTTTCTTGCCTATTCCCTACCCCAGGGCATTTTTCAGGGCAGGTGTCATTTAGAGCCCTGCAGTCCTTGTGACTATTAAGCAACCATTAGCACTGGGTTTAATGCTGCTGTTGTGGGAAACAGCCACAAGGCGGCAGCATTATTACGTTCTCATCTCTTGTTACTAGGGCAACAGAATCTTCCTGGAGGTAGTGTTCCGTGGTTGTAAATTAGAGTGGAATGTGCTGGGACGAGCCCCCAGAAGTTTATGTCTCCTTACTTATGTTTGTTTTTTAAATTTAATTTCTATTTCTTATCAGAGTAAATTTGATTAGAGAGTTTTGATTGCCTGGCTGTACAGAATCTGCTCAATGATTCATACATATGTCTGTTCATCTTCGGGTCCTCTTACCATGTATGTGATTACAAAATGTATATTTTAAAGGTATTGGTGATTATATAATTCATACAGTTTATCTGTTATATGTTTTTATACACTTAACATACATTAGTATATGTATGTTAACCCCATAGTCCTAATTTACCCATCCTCCCACCTTTCATTTTGGCTAACCATTAGTTTATTTGATAAGTCTGTGAGTGTCTTTTTCTGTGGAAATATGTTCATTGGTAGCAATCTTAGGATAACATGTATAAATGTTTTCATAGGATATTTGTCGTACCCTTTTGAGTTACTTAACGTTATATGATTATTTCTAGGCTCAACTGTAGTCCTGAAAACGGCATTGTTCATTTTTTTCCCGAGGCTACTATTCTATTTGGTACGTATACCACTTCTTCTTTGTCCATTCATCTGTTTATGAACCTTTTTTCTGCTTCCATGTCTTGGCTATTTCAATATTGCTGCAGTGCTCATTTGCCTGCCTGTGTCTTTCCGATTCAGGTGGTCTTAGGTTATAGGCCCAAAAGGTGACGTGCCGCATCATATGGTAGCTCAATTTCTACCTTTTCAAGCGGCTCCATTCAGTTTGCGTTAGTGCTGTTACCACTTTACATCCCAGCAGCAGATAGAAGGTACACATTTCTCTAAAACACCTTCAGCATTTATAGTTTGTAGACTTTTTGCTGATGGCCATTTGACTGTTGTGAGCTGAAACCTTTATGGAGGTTGGATAAGCATGTGGCGAATAATTCCTTATACTGAGCTTTAGGCATGTCCTTTTTTTTCTTTTCCTTTTTTTTTAAAGAGTGAGTACAACTTCCCTCCTCTTATTGATTTCTTGAAAAATTTCTCATGTGTTGAATATTCTTGCCTATTCCTTACCCCAGGGCATTTTTCAGGGCAGGTGTCATTTAGAGCCCTGCAGTCCATGTGACTATTAAGCAACCATTAGCACTGGGTTTAAAGCTGCTGTTGTGGGAAAGAGCCACAAGGCGGCAGCATTATTACGTTCTCATCTCTTGTTACTAGGGCAACAGAATCTTCCTGGAGGTAGTGTTCCGAGGTTGTAAATTAGAGTGGAATGTGCTGGGACAAGCCCCCAGAAGTTTATGTCTCCTTACTTAGGTTTGTTTTTTAAATTTAATTTCTATTTCTTATCGGAGTAAATTTGATTAGAGTGTTTTGATTGTCTGGCTGTACAGAAACTGCTCAATGATTCCTACATATGTCTGTTCATCTTCGGGTTCTGTTACCATGTATGTGATTACAGAATGTATATTTTAAAGGTATTGGTGATTATATAATTCATACAGTTTATCTGTTATATGTTTTTATACACTTAACATACATTAGTATATGTATGTTAACCCCATAGTCCTAATTTACCCATCCTCCCACCTTTCATTTTGCTAACCATTAGTTTATTTCATAAGTCTGTGAGTGTCTTTTTCTGTGGAAATATGTTCATTGGTAGCAATCTTAGGATAACATGTATAAATATTATCATAGGATCTTTGTCGTACCCTTTTGAGTTACTTAACCTTATATGATTATTTCTAGGCTCAACTGTAGTCCTGAAAACGGCGTTGTTCATTTTTTTCCCCAGGCTACTATTCTATTTGGTACGTATACTACTTCTTCTTTGTCCATTCATCTGTTTATGAACCTTTTTTCTGCTTCCATGTCTTGGCTATTTCAATATTGCTGCAGTGCTCATTTGCCTGCCTGTGTCTTTCCGATTCAGGTGGTCTTAGGTTATAGGCCCAAAGGGTGACCTGCTGCATCATATGGTAGCTCAATTTTTACCTTTTGAAGAAGCTCCATTCAGTTTGCGTTAGTGCTGTTACCACTTTACATCCCACCAGCAGCTAGAAGGTACACAGTTCTCTAAAACCCCTTCAGCATTTATAGTTTATAGACATTTTGCTGATGGAAATGACTGGTGTGAGCTGAAACCTTGTTGAATTTGAATTTGCATGTGTCTAATAATTCCTTATACTGAGCTTTAGGCATGTCCTTTTTTTTCTTTTCCTTTTTTTTTAAAGAGTGAGTACAACTTCCCTCCTCTTATTGACTTCTTGAAAAATTTCTCATGTGTTGAATTTTCTTGCCTATTCCCTACCCCAGGGCATTTTTCAGGGCAGGTGTCATTTAGAGCCCTGCAGTCCTTGTGACTATTAAGCAACTATTAGCACTGGGTTTAAAGCTGCTGTTGTGGGAAAGAGCCACAAGGCGGCAGCATTATTACGTTCTCATCTCTTGTTACTAGGGCAACAGAATCTTCCTGGAGGTAGTGTTCCGAGGTTGTAAATTAGAGTGGAATGTGCTGGGACAAGCCCCCAGAAGTTTATGTCTCCTTACTTAGGTTTGTTTTTTAAATTAAATTTCTATTTCTTATCTGAGTAAATTTGATTAGAGTGTTTTGATTGTCTGGCTGTACAGAAACTGCTCAATGATTCCTACATATGTCTGTTCATCTTCGGATTCTGTTACCATGTATGTGATTACAGAATGTATATTTTAAAGGTATTGGTGATTATATAATTCATACAGTTTATCTGTTATATGTTTTTATACACTTAACATACATTAGTATATGTATGTTGACCCCATAGTCCTAGTTTACCTATTCTCCCACCTTTCATTTTGTCTAACCATTAGTTTATTTCATAAGTCTGTGAGTCTCTTTTTCTGTGGAAATATGTTCATTGGTAGCTATCTTAGGATAACATGTATAAATGTTATCATAGGATATTTGTCGTACCCTTTTGAGTTACTTAACCTTATATGATTATTTCTAGGCTCAACTGTAGTCCTGAAAACGGCATTGTTCATTTTTTTCCCGAGGCTACTATTGTATTTGGTACGTATACCACTTCTTCTTTGTCCATTCATCTGTTTATGAACCTTTTTTCTGCTTCCATGTCTTGGCTATTTCAATATTGCTGCAGTGCTCATTTGCCTGCCTGTGTCTTTCCGATTCAGGTGGTCTTAGGTTATAGGCCCAAAAGGTGACCTGCCGCATCATATGGTAGCTCAATTTTTACCTTTTCAACAGCTCAATTCAGTTTGCGTTAGTGCTGTTACCACTTTACATCCAACCAGGATCTAGAAGGTACACAGTTCTCTAAAACTCCTTCAGCATTTATAGTTTGTAGGCATTTTGCTGATGGAAATGACTGGTGTGAGCTGAAACCTTTTTGAATTTGCATTTGCATGTGTCTAATAATTACTTATACTGAGGTTTAGGAATGTCCTGTTTTTTCTTTTCCTTTTTTTTTAAAGAGTGAGTACAACTTCCCTCCTCTTATTGACTTCTTGAAAAATTTCTAATGTGTTGAATTTTCTTGCCTATTCCCTACCCCAGGGCATTTTTAAGGGCAGGTGTCATTTAGAGCCCTGCAGTCCTTGTGACTATTAAGCAAACTTTAGCGCTGGGTTTAAAGCTGCTGTTGTGGGAAAGAGCCACAAGGCAGCAGCATTATTACGTTCTCATCTCTTGTTACTAGGGTAACAGAATCTTCCTGGAGGTAGTGTTCGGAGGTTGTAAATTAGAGTGGAATGTGCTGGGACAAGCCCCCAGAAGTTTATGTCTCCTTACTTATGTTTGTTTTTTTAAATTTAATTTCTATTTCTTATCGGAGTAAATTTGATTAGAGTGTTTTGATTGCCTGGCTGTACAGGATCTGCTCAGTGATTCATACATATGTCTGTTCATCTTCGGGTCCTCTTAACATGTATGTGATTACAAAATGTATATTTTAAAGGTATTGGTGATTATATAATTCATACAGTTTATCTGTTACATGTTTTTATACACTTAACATACATTAGTATATGTATGTTAACCCCATAGTCCTAATTTACCCATCCTCCCACCTTTCATTTTGGCTAACCATTAGTTTATTTCATAAGTCTGTGAGTGTTTTTTCTGTGGAAATATGTTCATTGGTAGCAATCGTAGGATAACATGTATAAATGTTATCATAGGATATTTGTCGTACCCTTTTGAGTTACTTAACCTTATATGATTATTTCTAGGCTCAACTGTAGTCCTGAAAACGTTATTGTTCATTTTTTTCCCGAGGCTACTATGCTATTTGGTACGTATACCACCTCTTCTTTGTCCATTCATCTGTTTATGAACCCTTTTTCTGCTTCCACGTCTTGGCTATTTCAATATAGCTGCAGTGCATATTTGCCTGCCTGTGTCTTTCCGATTTAGGTGGTCTTAGGTTATAGGCCCAAAAGGTGGCCTGCCGCATCATATGGTAGCTCAATTTTTACCTTTTCATGAAACTCCATTCAGTTTGCGTTGGTGCTGTTACCACTTTACATCCCACCAGCAGCTAGAAGGTACACAGTTCTCTAAAACCCCTTCAGCATTTATAGTTTGTAGACATTTTGCTGATGGAAACGACTGGTGTGAGCTGAAACCTTTTTGAATTTGAATTTGCATGTGTCTAATAATTCATTCTACTGAGCTTTAGGCATGTCCTTTTTTTTCTTTTCCTTTTTTTTTAAAGAGTGAGTACAACTTCCCTCCTCTTATTGACTTCTTCAAAAATTTCTCATGTGTTGAATATTCTTGCCTATTCCCTACCCCAGGGCATTTTTCAGGGCAGGTGTCATTTAGAGCCCTGCAGTCCATGTGACTATTAAGCAACCATTAGCACTGGGTTTAAAGCTGCTGTTGTGGGAAAGAGCCACAAGGTGGCAGCATTATTACGTTCTCATCTCTTGTTACTAGGGCAACAGAATCTTCCTGGAGGTAGTGTTCCGTGGTTGTAAATTAGAGTGGAATGTGCTGGGACGAGCCCCCAGAAGTTTATGTCTCCTTACTTATGTTTGTTTTTTAAATTTAATTCTATTTCTTTTTGGAGTAAATTTGATTAGAGTGTTTTGATTGTCTGGCTGTACAGAATCTGCTCAATGATTCCTACATATGTCTGTTCATCTTCGGATTCTGTTACCATGTATGTGAATACAGAATGTATATTTTAAAGGTATTGGTGATTATATAATTCATATAGTTTATCTGTTATATGTTTATATGCATGTAACATACATTAGTATATTTATGTTAATCCCATAGTCCTAATTTACCCATCCTCCCCCCTTTCATTTTGGCTAACCATTAGTGTATTTCATAAGACTGTGAGTGTCTTTTTCTGTGGAAATATGTTCATTGGTAGCAATCTTAGGATAACATGTATAAATGATATCATAGGATATTTGTCATACCCTTTTGACTTACTTAACCTTATATTATTATTTCTAGGCTCTACTGTAGTCCTGAAAACGGCATTGTTCATTTTTTCCCCGAGGCTACTATTCCATTCTGTCCATATACCACTTCTTCTCTGTCCTTTCATCTGTTTATGGACCTTTTTTTGCTTCCATGTCTTGGCTATTTCAGTATTGCTGCAGTGCACATTTGACTGCCTGTGTCTTTCCGATTCTGGTGGTCTTAGGTTATAAGCCCGAGAGGTGCCCTGCCGCATCATATGGTAGCTCAATTTCTACCTTTTCAAGCGGCTCCATTCAGTTTGCGTTAGTGCTGTTACCACTTTACATCCCAGCAGCAGATAGAAGGTACACATTTCTCTAAAACCCCTTCAGCATTTATAGTTTGTAGACTTTTTGCTGATGGCCATTTGACTGGTGTGAGCTGAAATCTTTATGGAGGTTGGATACGCATGTGGCGAATAATTCCTTATACTGATCTTTAGGCATATCCTTTTTCTTCTTTTCCTTTTTTTGTTAAAGTGTGAGTACAACTTCCCTCTTCATATTCACTTTTTGAAAAATTTCTCATGTGTTGAATTTTCTTGCCTATTCCCTACCCAAGGGCACTTTTTGAGGGCAGGTGTCATTTAGACCCCTGCAGTCGTTGTGAATATTAAGCAACCATTAGCACTGGGTTTAAAGCTGCTGTTGTGGGAAACAGCCACAAGGCGGCAGCATTATTACGTTCTCAACTCTTGTTACTAGGGCAACAGAATCTTCCTGGAGGTAGTGTTCTGAGGTTGTAAATTAGAGTGAAATGTGCTGGGACAAGTCCCCAGAAGTTTATGTCTCCTTACTTATGTTTGTTTTTTAAATTTCATTTCTATTTCTTATCAGCGTAAATTTGATTAGAGTGTTTTGATTGCCTGGCTGTACAGGATCTGCTCAATGATTCATACATATGTCTGTTCATCTTCGGGTCCTGTTACCATGTATGTGATTACAAAATGTATATTTTAAAGGTATTGGTGATTATATAATTCATACAGTTTATCTGTTATATGTTTTTATACACTTAACATACATTAGTATATGTATGTTAACCCCATAGTCCTAATTTACCCATCCTCCCACCTTTCATTTTGCTAACCATTAGTTTATTTCATAAGTCTGTGAGTGTCTTTTTCTGTGGAAATATGTTCATTGGTAGCAATCTTAGGATAACATGTATAAATATTATCATAGGATCTTTGTCGTACCCTTTTGAGTTAGTTAACCTTATATGATTATTTCTAGGCTCAACTGTAGTCCTGAAAACGGCGTTGTTCATTTTTTTCCCCAGGCTACTATTCTATTTGGTACGTATACTACTTCTTCTTTGTCCATTCATCTGTTTATGAACCTTTTTTCTGCTTCCATGTCTTGGCTATTTCAATATTGCTGCAGTGCTCATTTGCCTGCCTGTGTCTTTCCGATTCAGGTGGTCTTAGGTTATAGGCCCAAAGGGTGACCTGCTGCATCATATGGTAGCTCAATTTATACCTTTTCAAGAAGCTCCATTCAGTTTGCGTTAGTGCTGTTACCACTTTACATCCCACCAGCAGCTAGAAGGTACACAGTTCTCTAAAACCCCTTCAGCATTTATAGTTTAAAGACATTTTGCTGATTGAAATGACTGGTGTGAGCTGAAACCTTTTTGAATTTGAATTTGCATGTGTCTAATAATTCCTTATACTGAGCTTTAGGCATGTCCTCTTTTTTCTTTTCCTTTTTTTTTAAAGAGTGAGTACAACTTCCCTCCTCTTATTGACTTCTTGAAAAATTTCTCATGTGTTGAATTTTCTTGCCTATTCACTACCCCAGGGCATTTTTCAGGGCAGGTGTCATTTAGAGCCCTGCAGTCCTTGTGACTATTAAGCAACCATTAGCACTGGGTTTAATGCTGCTGTTGTGGGAAAGAGCCACAAGGCGGCAGCATTATTACGTTCTCATCTCTTGTTACTAGGGCAACAGAATCTTCCTGGAGGTAGTGTTCCGAGGTTGTAAATTAGAGTGGATTGTGCTGGGACAAGCCCCCAGAAGTTTATGTCTCCTTACTTAGGTTTGTTTTTTAAATTTAATTTCTATTTCTTATCGGAGTAAATTTGATTAGAGTGTTTTGATTGTCTGGCTGTACAGAAACTGCTCAATGATTCCTACATATGTCTGTTCATCTTCGGATTCTGTTACCATGTATGTGATTACAGAATGTATATTTTAAAGGTATTGGTGATTATATAATTCATACAGTTTATCTGTTATATGTTTTTATACACTTAACATACATTAGTATATGTATGTTAACCCCATAGCCCTAGTTTACCCATCCTCCCACCTTTCATTTTGTCTAACCATTAGTTTATTTCATAAGTCTGTGAGTGTCTTTTTCTGTGGAAATATGTTTATTGGTAGCTATCTTAGGATAACATGTATAAATGTTATAATAGGATATTTGTCGTACCCTTTTGAGTTACTTAACCTTATATGATTATTTCTAGGCTCAACTGTAGTCCTGAAAACGGCATTGTTCATTTTTTTCCCGAGGCTACTATTCTATTTGGTACGTATACCACTTCTTCTTTGTCCATTCATCTGTTTATGAACCTTTTTTCTGCTTCCATGTCTTGGCTATTTCAATATTGCTGCAGTGCTCATTTGCCTGCCTGTGTCTTTCTGATTCAGGTGGTCTTAGGTTATAGGCCCAAAAGGTGACCTGCCGCATTATATGGTAGCTCAATTTTTACCTTTTCAACAGCTCAATTCACTTTGCGTTTGTGCTGTTACCACTTTACATCCAACCAGGATCTAGAAGGTACACAGTTCTCTAAAACTCCTTCAGCATTTATAGTTTGTAGACATTTTGCTGATGGAAATGACTGGTGTGAGCTGAAACCTTTTTGAATTTGAATTTGCATGTGTCTAGTAATTCATTCTACTGAGCTTTAGGCATGTCCTTTTTTTTCTTTTCCTTTTTTTTAAAGAGTGAGTACAACTTCCCTCCTCTTATTGACTTATTGAAAAATTTCTCATTTGTTGAATTTTCTTGCCTATTCCCTACCGCAGGGCATTTTTTAGGGCAGGTGTCATTTAGAGCCCTGCAGTCCTTGTGACTATTAAGCAACTATTAGTACTGGGTTTAAAGCTGCTGTTGTGGGAAACAGCCCCAAGGCCGCAGCATTATTACGTTCTCAACTCTTGTTACTACGGCAACAGAGTCTTCCTGGAGGTAGTGTTCCGAGGTTGTAAATTAGAGTGGAATGTGCTGGGACAAGCCCCCAGAAGTTTATGTCTCCTTACTTATGTTTGTTTTTTAAATTTAATTTCTATTTCTTATCAAAGTAAATTTGATTAGAGTGTTTTGATTGCCTGGCTGTACAGAATCTGCTCAATGATTCATACATATGTCTGTTCATCTTCGGGTCCTGTTACCATGTATGTGATTACAAAATGTATATTTTAAAGGTATTGGTGATTATATAATTCATACAGTTTATCTGTTATATGTTTTTATACACTTAACATACGTTAGTATATGTATGTTAACCCCATAGTCCTAATTTACCCATCCTCCCACCTTTCATTTTGGCTAACCATTAGTTTATTTCATAAGTCTGTGAGTGTCTTTTTCTGTGGAAATATGTTTATTGGTAGCTATCTTAGGATAACATGTATAAATGTTATAATAGGATATTTGTCGTACCCTTTTGAGTTACTTAACCTTATATGATTATTTCTAGGCTCAACTGTAGTCCTGAAAACGGCATTGTTCATTTTTTTCCCGAGGCTACTATTCTATTTGGTACGTATACCACTTCTTCTTTGTCCATTCATCTGTTTATGAACCTTTTTTCTGCTTCCATGTCTTGGTTATTTCAATATTGCTGCAGTGCTCATTTGCCTGCCTGTGTCTTTCCAATTCAGATGGTCTTAGGTTATAGGCCCAAAAGGTGACCTGCCGCATCATATGGTAGCTCAATTTTTATCTTTTCAAGCAGCTCCATTCAGTTTGTGTTAGTGCTGTTACCACTTTACATCCCACCAGCAGCTAGAAGGTACACAGTTCTCTAAAACCCCTTCAGCATTTATAGTTTGTAGACATTTTGCTGATGGAAACGATTGGTGTGAGCTGAAACCTTTTTCCATTTGAATTTGCATGTGTCTAATAATTCATTCTACTGAGCTTTAGGCATGTCCTTTTTTTTCTTTTCCTTTTTTTTTAAAGAGTGAGTACAACTTCCCTCCTCTTATTGATTTCTTGAAAAATTTCTCATGTGTTGAATATTATTGCCTATTCCCTACCCCAGGGCATTTTTCAGGGCAGGTGTCATTTAGAGCCCTGCAGTCCATGTGATTATTAAGCAACCATTAGCACTGGGTTTAAAGCTGCTGTTGTGGGAAAGAGCCACAAGGCGGCAGCATTATTACGTTCTCATCTCTTGTTACTAGGGCAACAGAATCTTCCTGGAGGTAGTGTTCCGAGGTTGTAAATTAGAGTGGAATGTGCTGGGACAAGCCTCCAGAAGTTTATGTCTCCTTACTTAGGTTTGTTTTTTATATTAAATTTCTATTTCTTATCGGAGTAAATTTGATTAGAGTGTTTTGATTGTCTGGCTGTACAGAAACTGCTCAATGATTCCTACATATGTCTGTTCATCTTCGGATTCTGTTACCATGTATGTGATTACAGAATGTATATTTTAAAGGTATTGGTGATTATATAATTCATACAGTTTATCTGTTATATGTTTTTATACACTTAACATACATTAGTATATGTATGTTAACCCCATAGTCCTAATTTACCCATCCTCCCACCTTTCATTTTGTCTAACCATTAGTTTATTTCATAAGTCTGTGAGTGTCTTTTTCTGTGGAAATATGTTCATTGGTAGCAATCTTAGGATAACATGTATAAATATTATCATAGGATATTTGTCGTACCCTTTTGAGTTAGTTAACCTTATATGATTATTTCTAGGCTCAACTGTAGTCCTGAAAACGGCGTTGTTCATTTTTTTCCCCAGGCTACTATTCTATTTGGTACGTATACTACTTCTTCGTTGTCCATTCATCTGTTTATGAACCTTTTTTCTGCTTCTATGTCTTTGCTATTTCCATATTGCTGCAGTGCACATTTGACTGCCTGTGTCTTTCCGATTCTGGTAGTCTTAGGTTATAAGCCGAAGAGGTGCCCTGCCGCATCATATGGTAGCTCAATTTTTACCTTTTCAAGCAGCTCCATTCAGTTTGCGTTAGGGCTGTTACCACTTTACATCCCAGCAGCAGATAGAAGGTATACATTTCTCTAAAACCCCTTCAGCATTTATAGTTTGTAGACTTTTTGCTGATGGCCATTTGACTGGTGTGAGCTGAAACCTTTTTGGAGGTTGGATACGCATGTGGCGAATAATTCCTTATACTGATCTTTAGGCATATCCTTTTTCTTCTTTTCCTTTTTTTGTTAAAGTGTGAGTACAACTTCCCTCTTCATATTCACTTTTTGAAAAATTTCTCATGTGTTGAATTTTCTTGCGTATTCCCTACCCCAGGGCATTTTTTGAGGGCAGGTGTCATTTAGACCCCTGCAGTCGTTTTGACTATTAAGCAACCATTAGCACTGGGTTTAAAGCTGCTGTTGTGGGAAACAGCCACAAGGCGGCAGCATTATTACGTTCTCAACTCTTGTTACTATGGCAACAGAGTCTTCCTGGAGGTAGTGTTCCGAGGTTGTAAATTAGAGTGGAATGTGCTGGGAGAAGCCTCCAGAAGTTTATGTCTCCTTACTTATGTTTGTTTTTTAAATTTAATTTCTATTTCTTATCGGAGTAAATTTGATTTTAGTGTTTTGATTGCCTGGCTGTACAGAATCTGCTCAATGATTCATACATATGTCTGTTCATCCTCGGGTCCTGTTACCATGTATGTGATTACAAAATGTATATTTTAAAGGTATTGGTGATTATATAATTCATACAGTTTATCTGTTATATGTTTTTATACACTTAACATACATTAGTATATGTATGTTAACCCCATAGTCCTAGTTAACCCATCCTCCCACCTTTCATTTTGGCTAACCATTAGTTTATTTCATAAGTCTGTGAGTGTCTTTTTCTGTGGAAATATGTTCATTGGTAGCAATCTTAGGATAACATGTATAAATGATATCATAGGTTAATTGTCATACCCTTTTGACTTACTTAACCTTATATGATTATTTCTAGGCTCTACTGTAGTCCTGAAAACGGCATTGTTCATTTTTTCCCCGAGGCTACTATTCCATTCTGTCCATATACCACTTCTTCTCTGTCCATTCATCTGTTTATGGACTTTTTTTTTGCTTCCATGTCTTTGCTATTTCAATATTGCTGCAGTGCACATTTGACTGTCTGTGTCTTTCCGATTCTGGTAGTCTTAGGTTATAAGCCCATGAGGTGCCCTGCTGCATCATATGGTAGCTCAATTTTTACCTTTTCAAGCAGCTCCATTCAGTTTGCGTTAGTGCTGTTACCACTTTACATCCCACCAGCAGCTAGAAGGTACACAGTTCTCTAAAACCCCTTCAGCATTTATAGTTTATAGACATTTTGCTGATGGAAATGACTGGTGTGAGCTGAAACCTTTTTGAATTTGAATTTGCATGTGTCTAATAATTCATTCTACTGAGCTTTAGGCATGTCCTTTTTTTTCTTTTCCTTTTTTTTTAAAGAGTGAGTACAACTTCCCTCCTCTTATTGACTTCTTGAAAAATTTCTCATGTGTTGAATTTTCTTGCCTATTCCCTACCCCAGGGCATTTTTCAGGGCAGGTGTCATTTAGAGCCCTGCAGTCCTTGTGACTATTAAGCAACCATTAGCACTGGGTTTAATGCTGCTGTTGTGGGAAACAGCCACAAGGCGGCAGCATTATTACGTTCTCATCTCTTGTTACTAGGGCAACAGAATCTTCCTGGAGGTAGTGTTCCGTGGTTGTAAATTAGAGTGGAACGTGCTGGGACGAGCCCCCAGAAGTTTATGTCTCCTTACTTATGTTTGTTTTTTAAATTTAATTCTATTTCTTTTTGGAGTAAATTTGATTAGAGTTTTTTGATTGTCTGGCTGTACAGAATCTGCTCAATGATTCCTACATATGTCTGTTCATCTTCGGATTCTGTTACCATGTATGTGAATACAGAATGTATATTTTAAAGGTATTGGTGATTATATAATTCATATAGTTTATCTGTTATATGTTTATATGCATGTAACATACATTAGTATATTTATGTTAATCCCATAGTCCTAATTTACCCATCCTCCCCCCTTTCATTTTGGCTAACCATTAGTTTATTTCATAAGTCTGTGAGTGTCTTTTTCTGTGGAAATATGTTCATTGGTAGCAATCTTAGGATAACATGTATAAATGATATCATAGGATATTTGTCATATCCTTTTGACTTACTTAACCTTATATGATTATTTCTAGGCTCAACTCTAGTCCTTAAAACGGCATTGTTCATTTTTTCCCCGAGGCTACTATTGCATTCTGTCCATATACCACTTCTTCTCTGTCCATTCATCTGTTTATGGACATTTTTTTTGCTTCCATGTCTTTGCTATTTCAATATTGCTGCAGTGCACATTTGACTGCCTGTGTCTTTCCGATTCTGGTAGTCTTAGGTTATAAGCCCAAGAGGTGCCCTGCCGCATCATATGGTAGCTCCATTTTTACCTTTTCAAGCAGCTCCATTCAGTTTGCGTTAGTGCTGTTACCACTTTACATCCCACCAGCAGCTAGAAGGTACACAGTTCTCTAAAACCCCTTCAGCATTTATAGTTTATAGACATTTTGCTGATGGAAATGACTGGTGTGAGCTGAAACCTTTTTGAATTTGAATTTGCATGTGTCTAATAATTCCTTATACTGAGCTTTAGGCATGTCCTTTTTTTTCTTTTCCTTTTTTTTTAAAGAGTGAGTACAACTTCCCTCCTCTTATTGACTTCTTGAAAAATTTCTCATGTGTTGAATTTTCTTGCCTATTCCCTACCCCAGGGCATTTTTCAGGGCAGGTGTCATTTAGAGCCCTGCAGTCCTTGTGACTATTAAGCAACCATTAGCACTGGGTTTAATGCTGCTGTTGTGGGAAACAGCCACAAGGCGGCAGCATTATTACGTTCTCATCTCTTGTTACTAGGGCAACAGAATCTTCCTGGAGGTAGTGTTCCGTGGTTGTAAATTAGAGTGGAATGTGCTGGGACGAGCCCCCAGAAGTTTATGTCTCCTTACTTATGTTTGTTTTTTAAATTTAATTTCTATTTCTTATCAGAGTAAATTTGATTAGAGTGTTTTGATTGCCTGGCTGTACAGAATCTGCTCAATGATTCATACATATGTCTGTTCATCTTCGGGTCCTGTTACCATGTATGTGATTACAAAATGTATATTTTAAAGGTATTGGTGATTATATAATTCATACAGTTTATCTGTTATATGTTTTTATACACTTAACATACATTAGTATATGTATGTTAACCCCATAGTCCTAATTTACCCATCCTCCCACCTTTCATTTTGGCTAACCATTAGTTTATTTGATAAGTCTGTGAGTGTCTTTTTCTGTGGAAATATGTTCATTGGTAGCAATCTTAGGATAACATGTATAAATGTTTTCATAGGATATTTGTCGTACCCTTTTGAGTTACTTAACGTTATATGATTATTTCTAGGCTCAACTGTAGTCCTCAAAACGGCATTGTTCATTTTTTTCCCGAGGCTACTATTCTATTTGGTACGTATACCACTTCTTCTTTGTCCATTCATCTGTTTATGAACCTTTTTTCTGCTTCCATGTCTTGGCTATTTCAATATTGCTGCAGTGCTCATTTGCCTGCCTGTGTCTTTCCGATTCAGGTGGTCTTAGGTTATAGGCCCAAAAGGTGACGTGCCGCACCATATGGTAGCTCAATTTCTACCTTTTCAAGCGGCTCCATTCAGTTTGCGTTAGTGCTGTTACCACTTTACATCCCAGCAGCAGATAGAAGGTACACATTTCTCTAAAACACCTTCAGCATTTATAGTTTGTAGACTGTTTGCTGATGGCCATTTGACTGTTGTGAGCTGAAACCTTTATGGAGGTTGGATAAGCATGTGGCGAATAATTCCTTATACTGAGCTTTAGGCATGTCCTTTTTTTTCTTTTCCTTTTTTTTTAAAGAGTGAGTACAACTTCCCTCCTCTTATTGATTTCTTGAAAAATTTCTCATGTGTTGAATATTCTTGCCTATTCCTTACCCCAGGGCATTTTTCAGGGCAGGTGTCATTTAGAGCCCTGCAGTCCATGTGACTATTAAGCAACCATTAGCACTGGGTTTAAAGCTGCTGTTGTGGGAAAGAGCCACAAGGCGGCAGCATTATTACGTTCTCATCTCTTGTTACTAGGGCAACAGAATCTTCCTGGAGGTAGTGTTCCGAGGTAGTAAATTAGAGTGGAATGTGCTGGGACAAGCCCCCAGAAGTTTATGTCTCCTTACTTAGGTTTGTTTTTTAAATTTAATTTCTATTTCTTATCGGAGTAAATTTGATTAGAGTGTTTTGATTGTCTGGCTGTACAGAAACTGCTCAATGATTCCTACATATGTCTGTTCATCTTCGGGTTCTGTTACCATGTATGTGATTACAGAATGTATATTTTAAAGGTATTGGTGATTATATAATTCATACAGTTTATCTGTTATATGTTTTTATACACTTAACATACATTAGTATATGTATGTTAACCCCATAGTCCTAATTTACCCATCCTCCCACCTTTCATTTTGCTAACCATTAGTTTATTTCATAAGTCTGTGAGTGTCTTTTTCTGTGGAAATATGTTCATTGGTAGCAATCTTAGGATAACATGTATAAATATTATCATAGGATCTTTGTCGTACCCTTTTGAGTTACTTAACCTTATATGATTATTTCTAGGCTCAACTGTAGTCCTGAAAACGGCGTTGTTCATTTTTTTCCCCAGGCTACTATTCTATTTGGTACGTATACTACTTCTTCTTTGTCCATTCATCTGTTTATGAACCTTTTTTCTGCTTCCATGTCTTGGCTATTTCAATATTGCTGCAGTGCTCATTTGCCTGCCTGTGTCTTTCCGATTCAGGTGGTCTTAGGTTATAGGCCCAAAGGGTGACCTGCTGCATCATATGGTAGCTCAATTTTTACCTTTTGAAGAAGCTCCATTCAGTTTGCGTTAGTGCTGTTACCACTTTACATCCCACCAGCAGCTAGAAGGTACACAGTTCTCTAAAACCCCTTCAGCATTTATAGTTTATAGACATTTTGCTGATGGAAATGACTGGTGTGAGCTGAAACCTTGTTGAATTTGCATTTGCATGTGTCTAATAATTCCTTATACTGAGGTTTAGGCATGTCCTTTTTTTTCTTTTCCTTTTTTTTTAAAGAGTGAGTACAACTTCCCTCCTCTTATTGACTTCTTAAAAAATTTCTCATGTGTTGAATATTCTTGCCTATTCCCTACCCCAGGGCATTTTTCAGGGCAGGTGTCATTTAGAGCCCTGCAGTCCATGTGACTATTAAGCAACCATTAGCACTGGGTTTAAAGCTGCTGTTGTGGGAAAGAGCCACAAGGCGGCAGCATTATTACGTTCTCATCTCTTGTTACTAGGGCAACAGAATCTTCCTGGAGGTAGTGTTCCGAGGTTGTAAATTAGAGTGGAATGTGCTGGGACAAGCCCCCAGAAGTTTATGTCTCCTTACTTAGGTTTGTTTTTTAAATTTAATTTCTATTTCTTATCTGAGTAAATTTGATTAGAGTGTTTTGATTGTCTGGCTGTACAGAAACTGCTCAATGATTCCTACATATGTCTGTTCATCTTCGGATTCTGTTACCATGTATGTGATTACAGAATGTATATTTTAAAGGTATTGGTGATTATATAATTCATACAGTTTATCTGTTATATGTTTTTATACACTTAACATACATTAGTATATGTATGTTAACCCCATAGTCCTAGTTTACCCATCCTCCCACCTTTCATTTTGTCTAACCATTAGTTTATTTCATAAGTCTGTGAGTGTCTTTTTCTGTGGAAATATGTTCATTGGTAGCTATCTTAGGATAACATGTATAAATGTTATCATAGGATATTTGTCGTACCCTTTTGAGTTACTTAACCTTATATGATTATTTCTAGGCTCAACTGTAGTCCTGAAAACGGCATTGTTCATTTTTTTCCCGAGGCTACTATTCTATTTGGTACGTATACCACTTCTTCTTTGTCCATTCATCTGTTTATGAACCTTTTTTCTGCTTCCATGTCTTGGCTATTTCAATATTGCTGCAGTGCTCATTTGCCTGCCTGTGTCTTTCCGATTCAGGTGGTCTTAGGTTATAGGCCCAAAAGGTGACCTGCCGCATCATATGGTAGCTCAATTTTTACCTTTTCAACAGCTCAATTCAGTTTGCGTTAGTGCTGTTACCACTTTACATCACACCAGGATCTAGAAGGTACACAGTTCTCTAAAACTCCTTCAGCATTTATAGTTTGTAGACATTTTGCTGATGGAAATGACTGGTGTGAGCTGAAACCTTTTTGAATTTGCATTTGCATGTGTCTAATAATTCCTTATACTGAGGTTTAGGCATGTCCTTTTTTTTCTTTTCCTTTTTTTTTAAAGAGTGAGTACAACTTCCCTCCTCTTATTGATTTCTTGAAAAATTTCTCATGTGTTGAATATTCTTGCCTATTCCTTACCCCACGGCATTTTTCAGGGCAGGTGTCATTTAGAGCCCTGCAGTCCATGTGACTATTAAGCAACCATTAGCACTGGGTTTAAAGCTGCTGTTGTGGGAAAGAGCCACAAGGCGGCAGCATTATTACGTTCTCATCTCTTGTTACTAGGGCAACAGAATCTTCCTGGAGGTAGTGTTCCGAGGTTGTAAATTAGAGTGGAATGTGCTGGGACAAGCCCCCAGAAGTTTATGTCTCCTTACTTAGGTTTGTTTTTTAAATTTAATTTCTATTTCTTATCGGAGTAAATTTGATTAGAGTGTTTTGATTGTCTGGCTGTACAGAAACTGCTCAATGATTCCTACATATGTCTGTTCATCTTCGGGTTCTGTTACCATGTATGTGATTACAGAATGTATATTTTAAAGGTATTGGTGATTATATAATTCATACAGTTTATCTGTTATATGTTTTTATACACTTAACATACATTAGTATATGTATGTTAACCCCATAGTCCTAATTTACCCATCCTCCCACCTTTCATTTTGCTAACCATTAGTTTATTTCATAAGTCTGTGAGTGTCTTTTTCTGTGGAAATATGTTCATTGGTAGCAATCTTAGGATAACATGTATAAATATTATCATAGGATCTTTGTCGTACCCTTTTGAGTTACTTAACCTTATATGATTATTTCTAGGCTCAACTGTAGTCCTGAAAACGGCGTTGTTCATTTTTTTCCCCAGGCTACTATTCTATTTGGTACGTATACTACTTCTTCTTTGTCCATTCATCTGTTTATGAACCTTTTTTCTGCTTCTATGTCTTGGCTATTTCAATATTGCTGCAGTGCTCATTTGCCTGCCTGTGTCTTTCCGATTCAGGTGGTCTTAGGTTATAGGCCCAAAGGGTGACCTGCTGCATCATATGGTAGCTCAATTTTTACCTTTTCAAGAAGCTCCATTCAGTTTGCGTTAGTGCTGTTACCACTTTACATCCCACCAGCAGCTAGAAGGTACACAGTTCTCTAAAACCCCTTCAGCATTTATAGTTTATAGACATTTTGCTGATGGAAATGACTGGTGTGAGCTTAAACCTTGTTGAATTTGAATTTGCATGTGTCTAATAATTCCTTATACTGAGCTTTAGGCATGTCCTTTTTTTTCTTTTCCTTTTTTTTTAAAGAGTGAGTACAACTTCCCTCCTCTTATTGACTTCTTGAAAAATTTCTCATGTGTTGAATTTTCTTGCCTATTCCCTACCCCAGGGCATTTTTCAGGGCAGGTGTCATTTAGAGCCCTGCAGTCCTTGTGACTATTAAGCAACTATTAGCACTGGGTTTAAAGCTGCTGTTGTGGGAAAGAGCCACAAGGCGGCAGCATTATTACGTTCTCATCTCTTGTTACTAGGGCAACAGAATCTTCGTGGAGGTAGTGTTCCGAGGTTGTAAATTAGAGTGGAATGTGCTGGGACAAGCCCCCAGAAGTTTATGTCTCCTTACTTAGGTTTGTTTTTTAAATTAAATTTCTATTTCTTATCTGAGTAAATTTGATTAGAGTGTTTTGATTGTCTGGCTGTACAGAAACTGCTCAATGATTCCTACATATGTCTGTTCATCTTCGGATTCTGTTACCATGTATGTGATTACAGAATGTATATTTTAAAGGTATTGGTGATTATATAATTCATACAGTTTATCTGTTATATGTTTTTATACACTTAACATACATTAGTATATGTATGTTGACCCCATAGTCCTAGTTTACCTATCCTCCCACCTTTCATTTTGTCTAACCATTAGTTTATTTCATAAGTCTGTGAGTGTCTTTTTCTGTGGAAATATGTTCATTGGTAGCTATCTTAGGATAACATGTATAAATATTATCATAGGATATTTGTCGTACCCTTTTGAGTTACTTAACCTTATATGATTATTTCTAGGCTCAACTGTAGTCCTGAAAACGGCATTGTTCATTTTTTTCCCGAGGCTACTATTCTATTTGGTACGTATACCACTTCTTCTTTGTCCATTCATCTGTTTATGAACCTTTTTTCTGCTTCCATGTCTTGGCTATTTCAATATTGCTGCAGTGCTCATTTGCCTGCCTGTGTCTTTCCGATTCAGGTGGTCTTAGGTTATAGGCCCAAAAGGTGACCTGCCGCATCATATGGTAGCTCAATTTTTACCTTTTCAACAGCTCAATTCAGTTTGCGTTAGTGCTGTTACCACTTTACATCCAACCAGGATCTAGAAGGTACACAGTTCTCTAAAACTCCTTCAGCATTTATAGTTTGTAGGCATTTTGCTGATGGAAATGACTGGTGTGAGCTGAAACCTTTTTGAATTTGCATTTGCATGTGTCTAATAATTCCTTATACTGAGGTTTAGGAATGTCCTGTTTTTTCTTTTCCTTTTTTTTTAAAGAGTGAGTACAACTTCCCTCCTCTTATTGACTTCTTGAAAAATTTCTAATGTGTTGAATTTTCTTGCCTATTCCCTACCCCAGGGCATTTTTAAGGGCAGGTGTCATTTAGAGCCCTGCAGTCCTTGTGACTATTAAGCAAACTTTAGCACTGGGTTTAAAGCTGCTGTTGTGGGAAAGAGCCACAAGGCAGCAGCATTATTACGTTCTCATCTCTTGTTACTAGGGTAACAGAATCTTCCTGGAGGTAGTGTTCCGAGGTTGTAAATTAGAGTGGAATGTGCTGGGACAAGCCCCCAGAAGTTTATGTCTCCTTACTTATGTTTGTTTTTTTAAATTTAATTTCTATTTCTTATCGGAGTAAATTTGATTAGAGTGTTTTGATTGCCTGGCTGTACAGGATCTGCTCAGTGATTCATACATATGTCTGTTCATCTTCGGGTCCTCTTAACATGTATGTGATTACAAAATGTATATTTTAAAGGTATTGGTGATTATATAATTCATACAGTTTATCTGTTACATGTTTTTATACACTTAACATACATTAGTATATGTATGTTAACCCCATAGTCCTAATTTACCCATCCTCCCACCTTTCATTTTGGCTAACCATTAGTTTATTTCCTAAGTCTGTGAGTGTTTTTTCTGTGGAAATATGTTCATTGGTAGCAATCGTAGGATAACATGTATAAATGTTATCATAGGATATTTGTCGTACCCTTTTGAGTTACTTAACCTTATATGATTATTTCTAGGCTCAACTGTAGTCCTGAAAACGTTATTGTTCATTTTTTTCCCGAGGCTACTATGCTATTTGGTACGTATACCACCTCTTCTTTGTCCATTCATCTGTTTATGAACCCTTTTTCTGCTTCCACGTCTTGGCTATTTCAATATAGCTGCAGTGCATATTTGCCTGCCTGTGTCTTTCCGATTTAGGTGGTCTTAGGTTATAGGCCCAAAAGGTGGCCTGCCGCATCATATGGTAGCTCAATTTTTACCTTTTCATGAAACTCCATTCAGTTTGCGTTGGTGCTGTTACCACTTTACATCCCACCAGCAGCTAGAAGGTACACAGTTCTCTAAAACCCCTTCAGCATTTATAGTTTGTAGACATTTTGCTGATGGAAACGACTGGTGTGAGCTGAAACCTTTTTGAATTTGAATTTGCATGTGTCTAATAATTCATTCTACTGAGCTTTAGGCATGTCCTTTTTTTTCTTTTCCTTTTTTTTTAAAGAGTGAGTACAACTTCCCTCCTCTTATTGACTTCTTCAAAAATTTCTCATGTGTTGAATATTCTTGCCTATTCCCTACCCCAGGGCATTTTTCAGGGCAGGTGTCATTTAGAGCCCTGCAGTCCATGTGACTATTAAGCAACCATTAGCACTGGGTTTAAAGCTGCTGTTGTGGGAAAGAGCCACAAGGTGGCAGCATTATTACGTTCTCATCTCTTGTTACTAGGGCAACAGAATCTTCCTGGAGGTAGTGTTCCGTGGTTGTAAATTAGAGTGGAATGTGCTGGGACGAGCCCCCAGAAGTTTATGTCTCCTTACTTATGTTTGTTTTTTAAATTTAATTCTATTTCTTTTTGGAGTAAATTTGATTAGAGTCTTTTGATTGTCTGGCTGTACAGAATCTGCTCAATGATTCCTACATATGTCTGTTCATCTTCGGATTCTGTTACCATGTATGTGAATACAGAATGTATATTTTAAAGGTATTGGTGATTATATAATTCATATAGTTTATCTGTTATATGTTTATATGCATGTAACATACATTAGTATATTTATGTTAATCCCATAGTCCTAATTTACCCATCCTCCCCCCTTTCATTTTGGCTAACCATTAGTTTATTTCATAAGACTGTGAGTGTCTTTTTCTGTGGAAATATGTTCATTGGTAGCAATCTTAGGATAACATGTATAAATGATATCATAGGATATTTGTCATACCCTTTTGACTTACTTAACCTTATATTATTATTTCTAGGCTCTACTGTAGTCCTGAAAACGGCATTGTTCATTTTTTCCCCGAGGCTACTATTCCATTCTGTCCATATACCACTTCTTCTCTGTCCTTTCATCTGTTTATGGACCTTTTTTTGCTTCCATGTCTTGGCTATTTCAGTATTGCTGCAGTGCACATTTGACTGCCTGTGTCTTTCCGATTCTGGTGGTCTTAGGTTATAAGCCCGAGAGGTGCCCTGCCGCATCATATGGTAGCTCAATTTCTACCTTTTCAAGCGGCTCCATTCAGTTTGCGTTAGTGCTGTTACCACTTCACATCCCAGCAGCAGATAGAAGGTACACATTTCTCTAAAACCCCTTCAGCATTTATAGTTTGTAGACTTTTTGCTGATGGCCATTTGACTGGTGTGAGCTGAAATCTTTATGGAGGTTGGATACGCATGTGGCGAATAATTCCTTATACTGATCTTTAGGCATATCCTTTTTCTTCTTTTCCTTTTTTTGTTAAAGTGTGAGTACAACTTCCCTCTTCATATTCACTTTTTGAAAAATTTCTCATGTGTTGAATTTTCTTGCCTATTCCCTACCCAAGGGCACTTTTTGAGGGCAGGTGTCATTTAGACCCCTGCAGTCGTTGTGAATATTAAGCAACCATTAGCACTGGGTTTAAAGCTGCTGTTGTGGGAA
Source organism: Balaenoptera borealis (assembly GCF_965194805.1). Taxonomy (NCBI): domain Eukaryota; kingdom Metazoa; phylum Chordata; class Mammalia; order Artiodactyla; family Balaenopteridae; genus Balaenoptera; species Balaenoptera borealis. Next base: position 79,991 of record NW_028122800.1, on the reverse strand, counting down.
ACAGCCACAAGGCGGCAGCATTATTACGTTCTCAACTCTTGTTACTAGGGCAACAGAATCTTCCTGGAGGTAGTGTTCTGAGGTTGTAAATTAGAGTGAAATGTGCTGGGACAAGTCCCCAGAAGTTTATGTCTCCTTACTTATGTTTGTTTTTTAAATTTCATTTCTATTTCTTATCAGCGTAAATTTGATTAGAGTGTTTTGATTGCCTGGCTGTACAGGATCTGCTCAATGATTCATACATATGTCTGTTCATCTTCGGGTCCTGTTACCATGTATGTGATTACAAAATGTATATTTTAAAGGTATTGGTGATTATATAATTCATACAGTTTATCTGTTATATGTTTTTATACACTTAACATACATTAGTATATGTATGTTAACCCCATAGTCCTAATTTACCCATCCTCCCACCTTTCATTTTGCTAACCATTAGTTTATTTCATAAGTCTGTGAGTGTCTTTTTCTGTGGAAATATGTTCATTGGTAGCAATCTTAGGATAACATGTATAAATATTATCATAGGATCTTTGTCGTACCCTTTTGAGTTAGTTAACCTTATATGATTATTTCTAGGCTCAACTGTAGTCCTGAAAACGGCGTTGTTCATTTTTTTCCCCAGGCTACTATTCTATTTGGTACGTATACTACTTCTTCTTTGTCCATTCATCTGTTTATGAACCTTTTTTCTGCTTCCATGTCTTGGCTATTTCAATATTGCTGCAGTGCTCATTTGCCTGCCTGTGTCTTTCCGATTCAGGTGGTCTTAGGTTATAGGCCCAAAGGGTGACCTGCTGCATCATATGGTAGCTCAATTTTTACCTTTTCAAGAAGCTCCATTCAGTTTGCGTTAGTGCTGTTACCACTTTACATCCCACCAGCAGCTAGAAGGTACACAGTTCTCTAAAACCCCTTCAGCATTTATAGTTTAAAGACATTTTGCTGATGGAAATGACTGGTGTGAGCTGAAACCTTTTTGAATTTGAATTTGCATGTGTCTAATAATTCCTTATACTGAGCTTTAGGCATGTCCTCTTTTTTCTTTTCCTTTTTTTTTAAAGAGTGAGTACAACTTCCCTCCTCTTATTGACTTCTTGAAAAATTTCTCATGTGTTGAATTTTCTTGCCTATTCACTACCCCAGGGCATTTTTCAGGGCAGGTGTCATTTAGAGCCCTGCAGTCCTTGTGACTATTAAGCAACCATTAGCACTGGGTTTAATGCTGCTGTTGTGGGAAAGAGCCACAAGGCGGCAGCATTATTACGTTCTCATCTCTTGTTACTAGGGCAACAGAATCTTCCTGGAGGTAGTGTTCCGAGGTTGTAAATTAGAGTGGATTGTGCTGGGACAAGCCCCCAGAAGTTTATGTCTCCTTACTTAGGTTTGTTTTTAAATTTAATTTCTATTTCTTATCGGAGTAAATTTGATTAGAGTGTTTTGATTGTCTGGCTGTACAGAAACTGCTCAATGATTCCTACATATGTCTGTTCAACTTCGGATTCTGTTACCATGTATGTGATTACAGAATGTATATTTTAAAGGTATTGGTGATTATATAATTCATACAGTTTATCTGTTATATGTTTTTATACACTTAACATACATTAGTATATGTATGTTAACCCCATAGCCCTAGTTTACCCATCCTCCCACCTTTCATTTTGTCTAACCATTAGTTTATTTCATAAGTCTGTGAGTGTCTTTTTCTGTGGAAATATGTTCATTGGTAGCTATCTTAGGATAACATGTATAAATGTTATAATAGGATATTTGTCATACCCTTTTGAGTTACTTAACCTTATATGATTATTTCTAGGCTCAACTGTAGTCCTGAAAACGGCATTGTTCATTTTTTTCCCGAGGCTACTATTCTATTTGGTACGTATACCACTTCTTCTTTGTCCATTCATCTGTTTATGAACCTTTTTTCTGCTTCCATGTCTTGGCTATTTCAATATTGCTGCAGTGCTCATTTGCCTGCCTGTGTCTTTCTGATTCAGGTGGTCTTAGGTTATAGGCCCAAAAGGTGACCTGCCGCATTATATGGTAGCTCAATTTTTACCTTTTCAACAGCTCAATTCACTTTGCGTTTGTGCTGTTACCACTTTACATCCAACCAGGATCTAGAAGGTACACAGTTCTCTAAAACTCCTTCAGCATTTATAGTTTGTAGACATTTTGCTGATGGAAATGACTGGTGTGAGCTGAAACCCTTTTGAATTTGAATTTGCATGTGTCTCGTAATTCATTCTACTGAGCTTTAGGCATGTCCTTTTTTTTCTTTTCCTTTTTTTTAAAGAGTGAGTACAACTTCCCTCCTCTTATTGACTTATTGAAAAATTTCTCATGTGTTGAATTTTCTTGCCTATTCCCTACCGCAGGGCATTTTTTAGGGCAGGTGTCATTTAGAGCCCTGCAGTCCTTGTGACTATTAAGCAACTATTAGTACTGGGTTTAAAGCTGCTGTTGTGGGAAACAGCCACAAGGCCGCAGCATTATTACGTTCTCAACTCTTGTTACTATGGCAACAGAGTCTTCCTGGAGGTAGTGTTCCGAGGTTGTAAATTAGAGTGGAATGTGCTGGGACAAGCCTCCAGAAGTTTATGTCTCCTTACTTAGGTTTGTTTTTTAAATTTAATTTCTATTTCTTATCGGAGTAAATTTGATTTTAGTGTTTTGATTGCCTGGCTGTACAGAATCTGCTCAATGATTCATACATATGTCTGTTCATCCTCGGGTCCTGTTACCATGTATGTGATTACAAAATGTATATTTTAAAGGTATTGGTGATTATATAATTCATACAGTTTATCTGTTATATGTTTTTATACACTTAACATACATTAGTATATGTATGTTAACCCCATTGTCCTAGTTAACCCATCCTCCCACCTTTCATTTTGGCTAACCATTAGTTTATTTCATAAGTCTGTGAGTGTCTTTTTCTGTGGAAATATGTTCATTGGTAGCTATCTTAGGATAACATGTATAAATGTTATCATAGGATATTTGTCGTACCCTTTTGAGTTACTTAACCTTATATGATTATTTCTAGGCTCAACTGTAGTCCTGAAAACGGCGTTGTTCATTTTTTTCCCCAGGCTACTATTCTATTTGGTACGTATACCACTTCTTCTTTGTCCATTCATCTGCTTATGAACCTTTTTTCTGCTTCCATGTCTTGGCTATTTCAATATTGCTGCAGTGCTCATTTGCCTGCCTGTGTCTTTCCGATTCAGGTGGTCTTAGGTTATAGGCCCAAAGGGTGACCTGCTGCATCATATGGTAGCTCAATTTTTACCTTTTCAAGAAGCTCCATTCAGTTTGCGTTAGTGCTGTTACCACTTTACATCCCACCAGCAGCTAGAAGGTACACAGTTCTCTAAAACCCCTTCAGCATTTATAGTTTATAGACATTTTGCTGATGGAAATGACTGGTGTGAGCTGAAACCTTGTTGAATTTGAATTTGCATGTGTCTAATAATTCCTTATACTGAGCTTTAGGCATGTCCTTTTTTTTCTTTTCCTTTTTTTTTAAAGAGTGAGTACAACTTCCCTCCTCTTATTGACTTCTTGAAAAATTTCTCATGTGTTGAATTTTCTTGCCTATTCCCTACCCCAGGGCATTTTTCAGGGCAGGTGTCATTTAGAGCCCTGCAGTCCTTGTGACTATTAAGCAACTATTAGTACTGAGTTTAAAGCTGCTATTGTGGGAAACAGCCACAAGGCCGCAGCATTATTACGTTCTCAACTCTTCTTACTACGGCAACAGAGTCTTCCTGGAGGTAGTGTTCCGAGGTTGTAAATTAGAGTGGAATGTGCTGGGACAAGCCCCCAGAAGTTTATGTCTCCTTACTTATGTTTGTTTTTTAAATTTAATTTCTATTTCTTATCAGAGTAAATTTGATTAGAGTGTTTTGATTGCCTGGCTGTACAGAATCTGCTCAATGATTCATACATATGTCTGTTCATCTTCGGGTCCTGTTACCATGTATGTGATTACAAAATGTATATTTTAAAGGTATTGGTGATTATATAATTCATACAGTTTATCTGTTATATGTTTTTATACACTTAACATACATTAGTATATGTATGTTAACCCCATAGTCCTAATTTACCCATCCTCCCACCTTTCATTTTGGCTAACCATTAGTTTATTTGATAAGTCTGTGAGTGTCTTTTTCTGTGGAAATATGTTCATTGGTAGCAATCTTAGGATAACATGTATAAATGTTTTCATAGGATATTTGTCGTACCCTTTTGAGTTACTTAACGTTATATGATTATTTCTAGGCTCAACTGTAGTCCTGAAAACGGCATTGTTCATTTTTTCCCCGAGGCTACTATTCTATTTGGTACGTATACCACTTCTTCTTTGTCCATTCATCTGTTTATGAACCTTTTTTCTGCTTCCATGTCTTGGCTATTTCAATATTGCTGCAGTGCTCATTTGCCTGCCTGTGTCTTTCCGATTCAGGTGGTCTTAGGTTATAGGCCCAAAAGGTGACCTGCCGCATCATATGGTAGCTCAATTTTTATCTTTTCAAGCAGCTCCATTCAGTTTGTGTTAGTGCTGTTACCACTTTACATCCCACCAGCAGCTAGAAGGTACACATTTCTCTAAAACCCCTTCAGCATTTATAGTTTGTAGACATTTTGCTGATGGAAACGACTGGTGTGAGCTGAAACCTTTTTGAATTTGAATTTGCATGTGTCTAATAATTCATTCTACTGAGCTTTAGGCATGTCCTTTTTTTTCTTTTCCTTTTTTTTAAAGAGTGAGTACAACTTCCCTCCTCTTATTGACTTCTTGAAAAATTTCTCATGTGTTGAATATTCTTGCCTATTCCCTACCCCAGGGCATTTTTCAGGGCAGGTGTCATTTAGAGCCCTGCAGTCCATGTGACTATTAAGCAACCATTAGCACTGGGTTTAAAGCTGCTGTTGTGGGAAAGAGCCACAAGGCGGCAGCATTATTACGTTCTCATCTCTTGTTACTAGGGCAACAGAATCTTCCTGGAGGTAGTTTCCGAGGTTGTAAATTAGAGTGGAATGTGCTGGGACAAGCCCCCAGAAGTTTATGTCTCCTTACTTAGGTTTGTTTTTTAAATTTAATTTCTATTTCTTATCGGAGTAATTTTGATTAGAGTGTTTTGATTGTCTGGCTGTACAGAAACTGCTCAATGATTCCTACATATGTCTGTTCATCTTCGGGTTCTGTTACCATGTATGTGATTACAGAATGTATATTTTAAAGGTATTGGTGATTATATAATTCATACAGTTTATCTGTTATATGTTTTTATACACTTAACATACATTAGTATATGTATGTTAACCCCATAGTCCTAATTTATCCATCCTCCCACCTTTCATTTTGCTAACCATTAGTTTATTTCATAAGTCTGTGAGTGTCTTTTTCTGTGGAAATATGTTCATTGGTAGCAATCTTAGGATAACATGTATAAATATTATCATAGGATCTTTGTCGTACCCTTTTGAGTTACTTAACCATATATGATTATTTCTAGGCTCAACTGTAGTCCTGAAAACGGCGTTGTTCATTTTTTTCCCCAGGCTACTATTCTATTTGGTACGTATACTACTTCTTCTTTGTCCATTCATCTGTTTATGAACCTTTTTTCTGCTTCCATGTCTTGGCTATTTCAATATTGCTGCAGTGCTCATTTGCCTGCCTGTGTCTTTCCGATTCAGGTGGTCTTAGGTTATAGGCCCAAAGGGTGACCTGCTGCATCATATGGTAGCTCAATTTTTACCTTTTCAAGAAGCTCCATTCAGTTTGCGTTAGTGCTGTTACCACTTTACATCCCACCAGCAGCTAGAAGGTACACAGTTCTCTAAAACCCCTTCAGCATTTATAGTTTCTAGACATTTTGCTGATGGAAATGACTGGTGTGAGCTGAAACCTTGTTGAATTTGAATTTGCATGTGTCTAATAATTCCTTATACTGAGCTTTAGGCATGTCCTTTTTTTTCTTTTCCTTTTTTTTTAAAGAGTGAGTACAACTTCCCTCCTCTTATTGACTTCTTGAAAAATTTCTCATGTGTTGAATTTTCTTGCCTATTCCCTACCCCAGGGCATTTTTCAGGGCAGGTGTCATTTAGAGCCCTGCAGTCCTTGTGACTATTAAGCAACTATTAGTACTGGGTTTAAAGCTGCTATTGTGGGAAACAGCCACAAGGCCGCAGCATTATTACGTTCTCAACTCTTGTTACTACGGCAACAGAGTCTTCCTGGAGGTAGTGTTCCGAGGTTGTAAATTAGAGTGGAATGTGCTGGGACAAGCCCCCAGAAGTTTATGTCTCCTTACTTATGTTTGTTTTTTAAATTTAATTTCTATTTCTTATCAGAGTAAATTTGATTAGAGTGTTTTGATTGCCTGGCTGTACAGAATCTGCTCAATGATTCATACATATGTCTGTTCATCTTCGGGTCCTGTTACCATGTATGTGATTACAAAATGTATATTTTAAAGGTATTGGTGATTATATAATTCATACAGTTTATCTGTTATATGTTTTTATACACTTAACATACATTAGTATATGTATGTTAACCCCATAGTCCTAATTTACCCATCCTCCCACCTTTCATTTTGGCTAACCATTAGTTTATTTGATAAGTCTGTGAGTGTCTTTTTCTGTGGAAATATGTTCATTGGTAGCAATCTTAGGATAACATGTATAAATGTTTTCATAGGATATTTGTCGTACCCTTTTGAGTTACTTAACGTTATATGATTATTTCTAGGCTCAACTGTAGTCCTGAAAACGGCATTGTTCATTTTTTCCCCGAGGCTACTATTCTATTTGGTACGTATACCACTTCTTCTTTGTCCATTCATCTGTTTATGAACCTTTTTTCTGCTTCCATGTCTTGGCTATTTCAATATTGCTGCAGTGCTCATTTGCCTGCCTGTGTCTTTCCGATTCAGGTGGTCTTAGGTTATAGGCCCAAAAGGTGACCTGCCGCATCATATGGTAGCTCAATTTTTATCTTTTCAAGCAGCTCCATTCAGTTTGTGTTAGTGCTGTTACCACTTTACATCCCACCAGCAGCTAGAAGGTACACAGTTCTCTAAAACCCCTTCAGCATTTATAGTTTGTAGACATTTTGCTGATGGAAACGACTGGTGTGAGCTGAAACCTTTTTGAATTTGAATTTGCATGTGTCTAATAATTCATTCTACTGAGCTTTAGGCATGTCCTTTTTTTTCTTTTCCTTTTTTTTAAAGAGTGAGTACAACTTCCCTCCTCTTATTGACTTCTTGAAAAATTTCTCATGTGTTGAATATTCTTGCCTATTCCCTACCCCAGGGCATTTTTCAGGGCAGGTGTCATTTAGAGCCCTGCAGTCCATGTGACTATTAAGCAACCATTAGCACTGGGTTTAAAGCTGCTGTTGTGGGAAAGAGCCACAAGGCGGCAGCATTATTACGTTCTCATCTCTTGTTACTAGGGCAACAGAATCTTCCTGGAGGTAGTGTTCCGAGGTTGTAAATTAGAGTGGAATGTGCTGGGACAAGCCCCCAGAAGTTTATGTCTCCTTACTTAGGTTTGTTTTTTAAATTTAATTTCTATTTCTTATCGGAGTAAATTTGATTAGAGTGTTTTGATTGTCTGGCTGTACAGAAACTGCTCAATGATTCCTACATATGTCTGTTCATCTTCGGGTTCTGTTACCATGTATGTGATTACAGAATGTATATTTTAAAGGTATTGGTGATTATATAATTCATACAGTTTATCTGTTATATGTTTTTATACACTTAACATACATTAGTATATGTATGTTAACCCCATAGTCCTAATTTACCCGTCCTCCCACCTTTCATTTTGGCTAACCATTAGTTTATTTGATAAGTCTGTGAGTGTCTTTTTCTGTGGAAATATGTTCATTGGTAGCAATCTTAGGATAACATGTATAAATGATGTCATAGGATATTTGTCATACCCTTTTGACTAACTTAACCTTATATTATTATTTCTAGGCTCTACTGTAGTCCTGAAAACGGCATTGTTCATTTTTTTCCCGAGGCTACTATTCCATTCTGTCCATATACCACTTCTTCTCTGTCCATTCATCTGTTTATGGACCTTTTTTTGCTTCCATGTCTTGGCTATTTCAGTATTGCTGCAGTGCACATTTGACTGCCTGTGTCTTTCCGATTCTGGTGGTCTTAGGTTATAAGCCCGAGAGGTGCCCTGCCGCATCATATGGTAGCTCAATTTCTACCTTTTCAAGCAGCTCCATTCAGTTTGTGTTAGTGCTGTTACCACTTTACATCCCAGCAGCAGATTAAAGGTACACATTTCTCTAAAACACCTTCAGCATTTATAGTTTGTAGACTTTTGCTGATGGCCATTTGACTGTTGTGAGCTGAAACCTTTATGGAGGTTGGATACGCATGTGGCGAATAATTCCTTATACTGATCTTTAGGCATATCCTTTTTCTTCTTTTCCTTTTTTTGTTAAAGTGTGAGTACAACTTCCCTCTTCATATTCACTTTTTGAAAAATTTCTCATGTGTTGAATTTTCTTGCCTATTCCCTACCCAAGGGCACTTTTTGAGGGCAGGTGTCATTTAGACCCCTGCAGTCGTTGTGACTATTAAGCAACCGTTAGCACTGGGTTTAAAGCTGCTGTTGTGGGAAACAGCCACAAGGCGTCAGCATTATTACGTTCTCAACTCTTGTTACTAGGGCAACAGAATATTCCTGGAGGTAGTGTTCTGAGGTTGTAAATTAGAGTGGAATGTGCTGGGACAAGCCCCCAGAAGTTTATGTCTCCTTACTTATGTTTGTTTTTAAATTTCATTTCTATTTCTTATCAAAGTAAATTTGATTAGAGTGTTTTGATTGCCTGGCTGTACAGGATCTGCTCAATGATTCATACATATGTCTGTTCATCTTCGGGTCCTGTTACCATGTATGTGATTACAAAATGTATATTTTAAAGGTATTGGTGATTATATAATTCATACAGTTTATCTGTTATATGTTTTTATACACTTAACATACATTAGTATATGTATGTTAACCCCATAGTCCTAATTTACCCATCCTCCCACCTTTCATTTTGCTAACCATTAGTTTATTTCATAAGTCTGTGAGTGTCTTTTTCTGTGGAAATATGTTCATTGGTAGCAATCTTAGGATAACATGTATAAATATTATCATAGGATATTTGTCGTACCCTTTTGAGTTACTTAACCTTATATGATTATTTCTAGGCTCAACTGTAGTCCTGAAAACGGCATTGTTCATTTTTTTCCCGAGGCTACTATTCTATTTGGTACGTATACCACTTCTTCTTTGTCCATTCATCTGTTTATGAACCTTTTTTCTGCTTCCATGTATTGGCTATTTCAATATTGCTGCAGTGCTCATTTGCCTGCCTGTGTCTTTCCGATTCAGGTGGTCTTAGGTTATAGGCCCAAAAGGTGCCCTGCCGCATCATATGGTAGCTCAATTTTTACCTTTTCAAGCAGCTCCATTCAGTTTGCGTTAGTGCTGTTACCACTTTACATCCCAGCAGCAGATAGAAGGTATACATTTCTCTAAAACCCCTTCAGCATTTATAGTTTGTAGACTTTTTGCTGATGGCCATTTGACTGGTGTGAGCTGAAACCTTTTTGGAGGTTGGATACGCATGTGGCGAATAATTCCTTATACTGATCTTTAGGCATATCCTTTTTCTTCTTTTCCTTTTTTTGTTAAAGTGTGAGTACAACTTCCCTCTTCATATTCACTTTTTGAAAAATTTCTCATGTGTTGAATTTTCTTGCGTATTCCCTACCCCAGGGCATTTTTTGAGGGCAGGTGTCATTTAGACCCCTGCAGTCGTTTTGACTATTAAGCAACCATTAGCACTGGGTTTAAAGCTGCTGTTGTGGGAAACAGCCACAAGGCGGCAGCATTATTACGTTCTCAACTCTTGTTACTATGGCAACAGAGTCTTCCTGGAGGTAGTGTTCCGAGGTTGTAAATTAGAGTGGAATGTGCTGGGAGAAGCCTCCAGAAGTTTATGTCTCCTTACTTATGTTTGTTTTTTAAATTTAATTTCTATTTCTTATCGGAGTAAATTTGATTTTAGTGTTTTGATTGCCTGGCTGTACAGAATCTGCTCAATGATTCATACATATGTCTGTTCATCCTCGGGTCCTTTTACCATGTATGTGATTACAAAATGTATATTTTAAAGGTATTGGTGATTATATAATTCATACAGTTTATCTGTTATATGTTTTTATACACTTAACATACATTAGTATATGTATGTTAACCCCATAGTCCTAGTTAACCCATCCTCCCACCTTTCATTTTGGCTAACCATTAGTTTATTTCATAAGTCTGTGAGTGTCTTTTTCTGTGGAAATATGTTCATTGGTAGCTATCTTAGGATAACATGTATAAATGATATCATAGGATATTTGTCATACCCTTTTGACTTACTTAACCTTATATTATTATTTCTAGGCTCTACTGTAGTCCTGAAAACGGCATTGTTCATTTTTTCCCCGAGGCTACTATTCCATTCTGTCCATATACCACTTCTTCTCTGTCCATTCATCTGTTTATGGACCTTTTGTTGCTTCCATGTCTTGGCTATTTCAGTATTGCTGCAGTGCACATTTGACTGCCTGTGTCTTTCCGATTCTGGTGGTCTTAGGTTATAAGCCCGAGAGGTGCCCTGCCACATCATATGGTAGCTCAATTTCTACCTTTTCAAGCGGCTCCATTCAGTTTGCGTTAGTGCTGTTACCACTTTACATCCCAGCAGCAGATAGAAGGTACACATTTCTCTAAAACCCCTTCAGCATTTATAGTTTGTAGAATTTTTGCTGATGGCCATTTGACTGTTGTGAGCTGAAACCTTTATGGAGGTTGGATACGCATGTGGCGAATAATTCCTTATACTGATCTTTAGGCATATCCTTTTTCTTCTTTTCCTTTTTTTGTTAAAGTGTGAGTACAACTTCCCTCTTCATATTCACTTTTTGAAAAATTTCTCATGTGTTGAATTTTCTTGCCTATTCCCTACCCAAGGGCACTTTTTGAGGGCAGGTGTCATTTAGACCCCTGCAGTCGTTGTGACTATTAAGCAACCATTAGCACTGGGTTTAAAGCTGCTGTTGTGGGAAACAGCCACAAGGCGGCAGCATTATTACGTTCTCAACTCTTGTTACTAGGGCAACAGAATCTTCCTGGAGGTAGTGTTCTGAGGTTGTAAATTAGAGTGGAATGTGCTGGGACAAGCCCCCAGAAGTTTATGTCTCCTTACTTATGTTTGTTTTTAAATTTCATTTCTATTTCTTATCAGCGTAAATTTGATTAGAGTGTTTTGATTGCCTGGCTGTACAGGATCTGCTCAATGATTCATACATATGTCTGTTCATCTTCGGGTCCTGTTACCATGTATGTGATTACAAAATGTATATTTTAAAGGTATTGGTGATTATATAATTCATGCAGTTTATCTGTCATATGTTTTTATACACTTAACATACATTAGTATATGTATGTTAACCCCATAGTCCTAATTTACCCATCCTCCCACCTTTCATTTTGCTAACCATTAGTTTATTTCATAAGTCTGTGAGTGTCTTTTTCTGTGGAAATATGTTCATTGGTAGCAATCTTAGGATAACATGTATAAATATTATCATAGGATATTTGTCGTACCCTTTTGAGTTAGTTAACCTTATATGATTATTTCTAGGCTCAACTGTAGTCCTGAAAACGGCGTTGTTCATTTTTTTCCCCAGGCTACTATTCCATTTGGTACGTATACTACTTCTTCTTTGTCCATTCATCTGTTTATGAACCCTTTTTCTGCTTCCATGTCTTGGCTATTTCAATATTGCTGCAGTGCTCATTTGCCTGCCTGTGTCTTTCCGATTCAGGTTGTCTTAGGTTATAGGCCCAAAGGGTGACCTGCTGCATCATATGGTAGCTCAATTTTTACCTTTTCAAGAAGCTCCATTCAGTTTGCGTTAGTGCTGTTACCACTTTACATCCCACCAGCAGCTAGAAGGTACACAGTTCTCTAAAACCCCTTCAGCATTTATAGTTTATAGACATTTTGCTGATGGAAATGACTGGTGTGAGCTGAAACCTTTTTGAATTTGAATTTGCATGTGTCTAATAATTCCTTATACTGAGCTTTAGGCATGTCCTTTTTTTTCTTTTCCTTTTTTTTTAAAGAGTGAGTACAACTTCCCTCCTCTTATTGACTTCTTGAAAAATTTCTCATGTGTTGAATTTTCTTGCCTATTCCTTACCCCAGGGCATTTTTCAGGGCAGGTGTCATTTAGAGCCCTGCAGTCCTTGTGACTATTAAGCAACTATTAGTACTGGGTTTAAAGCTGCTGTTGTGGGAAACAGCCACAAGGCTGCAGCATTATTGCGTTCTCAACTCTTGTTACTACGGCAACAGAGTCTTCCTGGAGGTAGTGTTCCGAGGTTGTAAATTAGAGTGGAATGTGCTGGGACAAGCCCCCAGAAGTTTATGTCTCCTTACTTATATTTGTTTTTTAAATTTAATTTCTATTTCTTATCAGAGTAAATTTGATTAGAGTGTTTTGATTGCTTGGCTGTACAGAATCTGCTCAATGATTCATACATATGTCTGTTCATCTTCGGGTCCTGTTACCATGTATGTGATTACAAAATGTATATTTTAAAGGTATTGGTGATTATATAATTCATAGTTTATCTGTTATATGTTTTTATACACTTAACATACATTAGTATATGTATGTTAACCCCATAGTCCTAATTTACCCATCCTCCCACCTTTCATTTTGGCTAACCATTAGTTTATTTGATAAGTCTGTGAGTGTCTTTTTCTGTGGAAATATGTTCATTGGTAGCAATCTTAGGATAACATGTATAAATGTTTTCATAGGATATTTGTCGTACCCTTTTGAGTTACTTAACGTTATATGATTATTTCTAGGCTCAACTGTAGTCCTGAAAACGGCATTGTTCATTTTTTTCCCGAGGCTACTATTCTATTTGGTACGTATACCACTTCTTCTTTGTCCATTCATCTGTTTATGAACCTTTTTTCTGCTTCCATGTCTTGGCTATTTCAATATTGCTGCAGTGCTCATTTGCCTGCCTGTGTCTTTCCGATTCAGGTGGTCTTAGGTTATAGGCCCAAAAGGTGACCTGCCGCATCATATGGTAGCTCAATTTTTACCTTTTCAACAGCTCAATTCAGTTTGCGTTAGTGCTGTTACCACTTTACATCCAACCAGGATCTAGAAGGTACACAGTTCTCTAAAACTCCTTCAGCATTTATAGTTTGTAGACATTTTGCTGATGGAAATGACTGGTGTGAGCTGAAACCTTTTTGAATTTGCATTTGCATGTGTCTAATAATTCCTTATACTGAGGTTTAGGCATGTCCTTTTTTTTCTTTTCCTTTTTTTTTAAAGAGTGAGTACAACTTCCCTCCTCTTATTGACTTCTTGAAAAATTTCTCATGTGTTGAATTTTCTTGCCTATTCCTTACCCCAGGGCATTTTTCAGGGCAGGTGTCATTTAGAGCCCTGCAGTCCTTGTGACTATTAAGCAACTATTAGTACTGGGTTTAAAGCTGCTGTTGTGGGAAACAGCCACAAGGCAGCAGCATTATTACGTTCTCAACACTTGTTACTACGGCAACAGAGTCTTCCTGGAGGTAGTGTTCCGAGGTTGTAAATTAGAGTGGAATGTGCTGGGACAAGCCCCCAGAAGTTTATGTCTCCTTACTTATGTTTGTTTTTTAAATTTAATTTCTATTTCTTATCAGAGTAAATTTGATTAGAGTGTTTTGATTGCCTGGCTGTACAGAATCTGCTCAATGATTCATACATATGTCTGTTCATCTTCGGGTCCTGTTACCATGTATGTGATTACAAAATGTATATTTTAAAGGTATTGGTGATTATATAATTCATACAGTTTATCTGTTATATGTTTTTATACACTTAACATACATTAGTATATGTATGTTAACCCCATAGTCCTAATTTACCCATCCTCCCACCTTTCATTTTGCTAACCATTAGTTTATTTCATAAGTCTGTGAGTGTCTTTTTCTGTGGAAATATGTTCATTGGTAGCAATCTTAGGATAACATGTATAAATGATATCATAGGATATTTGTCATACCCTTTTGACTTACTTAACCTTATATTATTATTTCTAGGCTCTACTGTAGTCCTGAAAACGGCATTGTTCATTTTTTTCCCTAGGCTACTATTCCATTCTGTCCATATACCACTTCTTCTCTGTCCATTCATCTGTTTATGGACCTTTTTTTCCTTCCATGTCTTGGCTATTTCAGTATTGCTGCAGTGCACATTTGACTGCCTGTGTCTTTCCGATTCTGGTGGTCTTAGGTTATAAGCCCGAGAGGTGCCCTGCCGCATCATATGGTAGCTCAATTTCTACCTTTTCAAGCGGCTCCATTCAGTTTGCGTTAGTGCTGTTACAACTTTACATCCCAGCAGCAGATAGAAGGTACACATTTCTCTAAAACCCCTTCAGCATTTATAGTTTGTAGACTTTTTGCTGATGGCCATTTGACTGTTGTGAGCTGAAACCTTTATGGAGGTTGGATAAGCATGTGGCGAATAATTCCTTATACTGAGCTTTAGGCATGTCCTTTTTTTTCCTTTCCTTTTTTTTTAAAGAGTGAGTACAACTTCCCTCCTCTTATTGATTTCTTGAAAAATTTCTCATGTGTTGAATATTCTTGCCTATTCCTTACCCCAGGGCATTTTTCAGGGCAGGTGTCATTTAGAGCCCTGCAGTCCATGTGACTATTAAGCAACCAGTAGCACTGGGTTTAAAGCTGCTGTTGTGGGAAAGAGCCACAAGGCGGCAGCATTATTACGTTCTCATCTCTTGTTACTAGGGCAACAGAATCTTCCTGGAGGTAGTGTTCCGAGGTTGTAAATTAGAGTGGAATGTGCTGGGACAAGCCCCCAGAAGTTTATGTCTCCTTACTTAGGTTTGTTTTTTAAATTTAATTTCTATTTCTTATCGGAGTAAATTTGATTAGAGTGTTTTGATTGTCTGGCTGTACAGAAACTGCTCAATGATTCCTACATATGTCTGTTCATCTTTGGGTTCTGTTACCATGTATGTGATTACAGAATATATATTTTAAAGGTATTGGTGATTATATAATTCATACAGTTTATCTGTTATATGTTTTTATACACTTAACATACATTAGTATATGTATGTTAACCCCATAGTCCTAATTTACCCATCCTCCCACCTTTCATTTTGCTAACCATTAGTTTATTTCATAAGTCTGTGAGTGTCTTTTTCTGTGGAAATATGTTCATTGGTAGCAATCTTAGGATAACATGTATAAATATTATCATAGGATCTTTGTCGTACCCTTTTGAGTTACTTAACCTTATATGATTATTTCTAGGCTCAACTGTAGTCCTGAAAACGGCGTTGTTCATTTTTTTCCCCAGGCTACTATTCTATTTGGTACGTATACTACTTCTTCTTTGTCCATTCATCTGTTTATGAACCTTTTTTCTGCTTCCATGTCTTGGCTATTTCAATATTGCTGCAGTGCTCATTTGCCTGCCTGTGTCTTTCCGATTCAGGTGGTCTTAGGTTATAGGCCCAAAGGGTGACCTGCTGCATCATATGGTAGCTCAATTTTTACCTTTTCAAGAAGCTCCATTCAGTTTGCGTTAGTGCTGTTACCACTTTACATCCCACCAGCAGCTAGAAGGTACACAGTTCTCTAAAACCCCTTCAGCATTTATAGTTTATAGACATTTTGCTGATGGAAATGACTGGTGTGAGCTGAAACCTTGTTGAATTTGAATTTGCATGTGTCTAATAATTCATTCTACTGAGCTTTAGGCATGTCCTTTTTTTTCTTTTCCTTTTTTTTTAAAGAGTGAGTACAACTTCCCTCCTCTTATTGACTTCTTAAAATATTTCTCATGTGTTGAATATTATTGCCTATTCCCTACCCCAGGGCATTTTTCAGGGCAGGTGTCATTTAGAGCCCTGCAGTCC
Organism: Balaenoptera borealis; assembly: GCF_965194805.1. NCBI lineage: Eukaryota > Metazoa > Chordata > Mammalia > Artiodactyla > Balaenopteridae > Balaenoptera > Balaenoptera borealis. The sequence continues at coordinate 63,914 of NW_028122800.1, read as the reverse complement.
ATGTGACTATTAAGCAACCATTAGCACTGGGTTTAAAGCTGCTGTTGTGGGAAAGAGCCACAAGGCGGCAGCATTATTACGTTCTCATCTCTTGTTACTAGGGCAACAGAATCTTCCTGGAGGTAGTGTTCCGAGGTTGTAAATTAGAGTGGAATGTGCTGGGACAAGCCCCCAGAAGTTTATGTCTCCTTACTTAGGTTTGTTTTTTAAATTTAATTTCTATTTCTTATCGGAGTAAATTTGATTAGAGTGTTTTGATTGTCTGGCTGTACAGAAACTGCTCAATGATTCCTACATATGTCTGTTCATCTTCGGGTTCTGTTACCATGTATGTGATTACAGAATGTATATTTTAAAGGTATTGGTGATTATATAATTCATACAGTTTATCTGTTATATGTTTTTATACACTTAACATACATTAGTATATGTATGTTAACCCCATAGTCCTAATTTACCCATCCTCCCACCTTTCATTTTGCTAACCATTAGTTTATTTCATAAGTCTGTGAGTGTCTTTTTCTGTGGAAATATGTTCATTGGTAGCAATCTTAGGATAACATGTATAAATATTATCATAGGATCTTTGTCGTACCCTTTTGAGTTACTTAACCTTATATGATTATTTCTAGGCTCAACTGTAGTCCTGAAAACGGCGTTGTTCATTTTTTTCCCCAGGCTACTATTCTATTTGGTACGTATACTACTTCTTCTTTGTCCATTCATCTGTTTATGAACCTTTTTTCTGCTTCCATGTCTTGGCTATTTCAATATTGCTGCAGTGCTCATTTGCCTGCCTGTGTCTTTCCGATTCAGGTGGTCTTAGGTTATAGGCCCAAAGGGTGACCTGCTGCATCATATGGTAGCTCAATTTTTACCTTTTCAAGAAGCTCCATTCAGTTTGCGTTAGTGCTGTTACCACTTTACATCCCACCAGCAGCTAGAAGGTACACAGTTCTCTAAAACCCCTTCAGCATTTATAGTTTATAGACATTTTGCTGATGGAAATGACTGGTGTGAGCTGAAACCTTGTTGAATTTGAATTTGCATGTGTCTAATAATTCCTTATACTGAGCTTTAGGCATGTCCTTTTTTTTCTTTTCCTTTTTTTTTAAAGAGTGAGTACAACTTCCCTCCTCTTATTGACTTCTTGAAAAATTTCTCATGTGTTGAATTTTCTTGCCTATTCCCTACCCCAGGGCATTTTTCAGGGCAGGTGTCATTTAGAGCCCTGCAGTCCTTGTGACTATTAAGCAACTATTAGTACTGAGTTTAAAGCTGCTATTGTGGGAAACAGCCACAAGGCCGCAGCATTATTACGTTCTCAACTCTTCTTACTACGGCAACAGAGTCTTCCTGGAGGTAGTGTTCCGAGGTTGTAAATTAGAGTGGAATGTGCTGGGACAAGCCCCCAGAAGTTTATGTCTCCTTACTTATGTTTGTTTTTTAAATTTAATTTCTATTTCTTATCAGAGTAAATTTGATTAGAGTGTTTTGATTGCCTGGCTGTACAGAATCTGCTCAATGATTCATACATATGTCTGTTCATCTTCGGGTCCTGTTACCATGTATGTGATTACAAAATGTATATTTTAAAGGTATTGGTGATTATATAATTCATACAGTTTATCTGTTATATGTTTTTATACACTTAACATACATTAGTATATGTATGTTAACCCCATAGTCCTAATTTACCCATCCTCCCACCTTTCATTTTGGCTAACCATTAGTTTATTTGATAAGTCTGTGAGTGTCTTTTTCTGTGGAAATATGTTCATTGGTAGCAATCTTAGGATAACATGTATAAATGTTTTCATAGGATATTTGTCGTACCCTTTTGAGTTACTTAACGTTATATGATTATTTCTAGGCTCAACTGTAGTCCTGAAAACGGCATTGTTCATTTTTTCCCCGAGGCTACTATTCTATTTGGTACGTATACCACTTCTTCTTTGTCCATTCATCTGTTTATGAACCTTTTTTCTGCTTCCATGTCTTGGCTATTTCAATATTGCTGCAGTGCTCATTTGCCTGCCTGTGTCTTTCCGATTCAGGTGGTCTTAGGTTATAGGCCCAAAAGGTGACCTGCCGCATCATATGGTAGCTCAATTTTTATCTTTTCAAGCAGCTCCATTCAGTTTGTGTTAGTGCTGTTACCACTTTACATCCCACGAGCAGCTAGAAGGTACACATTTCTCTAAAACCCCTTCAGCATTTATAGTTTGTAGACATTTTGCTGATGGAAACGACTGGTGTGAGCTGAAACCTTTTTGAATTTGAATTTGCATGTGTCTAATAATTCATTCTACTGAGCTTTAGGCATGTCCTTTTTTTTCTTTTCCTTTTTTTTAAAGAGTGAGTACAACTTCCCTCCTCTTATTGACTTCTTGAAAAATTTCTCATGTGTTGAATATTCTTGCCTATTCCCTACCCCAGGGCATTTTTCAGGGCAGGTGTCATTTAGAGCCCTGCAGTCCATGTGACTATTAAGCAACCATTAGCACTGGGTTTAAAGCTGCTGTTGTGGGAAAGAGCCACAAGGCGGCAGCATTATTACGTTCTCATCTCTTGTTACTAGGGCAACAGAATCTTCCTGGAGGTAGTTTCCGAGGTTGTAAATTAGAGTGGAATGTGCTGGGACAAGCCCCCAGAAGTTTATGTCTCCTTACTTAGGTTTGTTTTTTAAATTTAATTTCTATTTCTTATCGGAGTAATTTTGATTAGAGTGTTTTGATTGTCTGGCTGTACAGAAACTGCTCAATGATTCCTACATATGTCTGTTCATCTTCGGGTTCTGTTACCATGTATGTGATTACAGAATGTATATTTTAAAGGTATTGGTGATTATATAATTCATACAGTTTATCTGTTATATGTTTTTATACACTTAACATACATTAGTATATGTATGTTAACCCCATAGTCCTAATTTATCCATCCTCCCACCTTTCATTTTGCTAACCATTAGTTTATTTCATAAGTCTGTGAGTGTCTTTTTCTGTGGAAATATGTTCATTGGTAGCAATCTTAGGATAACATGTATAAATATTATCATAGGATCTTTGTCGTACCCTTTTGAGTTACGTAACCATATATGATTATTTCTAGGCTCAACTGTAGTCCTGAAAACGGCGTTGTTCATTTTTTTCCCCAGGCTACTATTCTATTTGGTACGTATACTACTTCTTCTTTGTCCATTCATCTGTTTATGAACCTTTTTTCTGCTTCCATGTCTTGGCTATTTCAATATTGCTGCAGTGCTCATTTGCCTGCCTGTGTCTTTCCGATTCAGGTGGTCTTAGGTTATAGGCCCAAAGGGTGACCTGCTGCATCATATGGTAGCTCAATTTTTACCTTTTCAAGAAGCTCCATTCAGTTTGCGTTAGTGCTGTTACCACTTTACATCCCACCAGCAGCTAGAAGGTACACAGTTCTCTAAAACCCCTTCAGCATTTATAGTTTCTAGACATTTTGCTGATGGAAATGACTGGTGTGAGCTGAAACCTTGTTGAATTTGAATTTGCATGTGTCTAATAATTCCTTATACTGAGCTTTAGGCATGTCCTTTTTTTTCTTTTCCTTTTTTTTTAAAGAGTGAGTACAACTTCCCTCCTCTTATTGACTTCTTGAAAAATTTCTCATGTGTTGAATTTTCTTGCCTATTCCCTACCCCAGGGCATTTTTCAGGGCAGGTGTCATTTAGAGCCCTGCAGTCCTTGTGACTATTAAGCAACTATTAGTACTGGGTTTAAAGCTGCTATTGTGGGAAACAGCCACAAGGCCGCAGCATTATTACGTTCTCAACTCTTGTTACTACGGCAACAGAGTCTTCCTGGAGGTAGTGTTCCGAGGTTGTAAATTAGAGTGGAATGTGCTGGGACAAGCCCCCAGAAGTTTATGTCTCCTTACTTATGTTTGTTTTTTAAATTTAATTTCTATTTCTTATCAGAGTAAATTTGATTAGAGTGTTTTGATTGCCTGGCTGTACAGAATCTGCTCAATGATTCATACATATGTCTGTTCATCTTCGGGTCCTGTTACCATGTATGTGATTACAAAATGTATATTTTAAAGGTATTGGTGATTATATAATTCATACAGTTTATCTGTTATATGTTTTTATACACTTAACATACATTAGTATATGTATGTTAACCCCATAGTCCTAATTTACCCATCCTCCCACCTTTCATTTTGGCTAACCATTAGTTTATTTGATAAGTCTGTGAGTGTCTTTTTCTGTGGAAATATGTTCATTGGTAGCAATCTTAGGATAACATGTATAAATGTTTTCATAGGATATTTGTCGTACCCTTTTGAGTTACTTAACGTTATATGATTATTTCTAGGCTCAACTGTAGTCCTGAAAACGGCATTGTTCATTTTTTCCCCGAGGCTACTATTCTATTTGGTACGTATACCACTTCTTCTTTGTCCATTCATCTGTTTATGAACCTTTTTTCTGCTTCCATGTCTTGGCTATTTCAATATTGCTGCAGTGCTCATTTGCCTGCCTGTGTCTTTCCGATTCAGGTGGTCTTAGGTTATAGGCCCAAAAGGTGACCTGCCGCATCATATGGTAGCTCAATTTTTATCTTTTCAAGCAGCTCCATTCAGTTTGTGTTAGTGCTGTTACCACTTTACATCCCACCAGCAGCTAGAAGGTACACAGTTCTCTAAAACCCCTTCAGCATTTATAGTTTGTAGACATTTTGCTGATGGAAACGACTGGTGTGAGCTGAAACCTTTTTGAATTTGAATTTGCATGTGTCTAATAATTCATTCTACTGAGCTTTAGGCATGTCCTTTTTTTTCTTTTCCTTTTTTTTAAAGAGTGAGTATAACTTCCCTCCTCTTATTGACTTCTTGAAAAATTTCTCATGTGTTGAATATTCTTGCCTATTCCCTACCCCAGGGCATTTTTCAGGGCAGGTGTCATTTAGAGCCCTGCAGTCCATGTGACTATTAAGCAACCATTAGCACTGGGTTTAAAGCTGCTGTTGTGGGAAAGAGCCACAAGGCGGCAGCATTATTACGTTCTCATCTCTTGTTACTAGGGCAACAGAATCTTCCTGGAGGTAGTGTTCCGAGGTTGTAAATTAGAGTGGAATGTGCTGGGACAAGCCCCCAGAAGTTTATGTCTCCTTACTTAGGTTTGTTTTTTAAATTTAATTTCTATTTCTTATCGGAGTAAATTTGATTAGAGTGTTTTGATTGTCTGGCTGTACAGAAACTGCTCAATGATTCCTACATATGTCTGTTCATCTTCGGGTTCTGTTACCATGTATGTGATTACAGAATGTATATTTTAAAGGTATTGGTGATTATATAATTCATACAGTTTATCTGTTATATGTTTTTATACACTTAACATACATTAGTATATGTATGTTAACCCCATAGTCCTAATTTACCCATCCTCCCACCTTTCATTTTGCTAACCATTAGTTTATTTCATAAGTCTGTGAGTGTCTTTTTCTGTGGAAATATGTTCATTGGTAGCAATCTTAGGATAACATGTATAAATGTTTTCATAGGATATTTGTCGTACCCTTTTGAGTTACTTAACCTTATATGATTATTTCTAGGCTCAACTGTAGTCCTGAAAACGGCATTGTTCATTTTTTTCCCGAGGCTACTATTCTATTTGGTACGTATACCACTTCTTCTTTGTCCATTCATCTGTTTATGAACCTTTTTTCTGCTTCCATGTCTTGGCTATTTCAATATTGCTGCAGTGCTCATTTGCCTGCCTGTGTCTTTCCGATTCAGGTGGTCTTAGGTTATAGGCCCAAAAGGTGACCTGCCGCATCATATGGTAGCTCAATTTTTACCTTTTCAACAGCTCAATTCAGTTTGCGTTAGTGCTGTTACCACTTTACATCCAACCAGGATCTAGAAGGTACACAGTTCTCTAAAACTCCTTCAGCATTTATAGTTTGTAGACATTTTGCTGATGGAAATGACTGGTGTGAGCTGAAACCTTTTTGAATTTGCATTTGCATGTGTCTAATAATTCCTTATACTGAGGTTTAGGCATGTCCTTTTTTTTCTTTTCCTTTTTTTTTAAAGAGTGAGTACAACTTCCCTCCTCTTATTGACTTCTTGAAAAATTTCTCATGTGTTGAATTTTCTTGCCTATTCCTTACCCCAGGGCATTTTTCAGGGCAGGTGTCATTTAGAGCCCTGCAGTCCTTGTGACTATTAAGCAACTATTAGTACTGGGTTTAAAGCTGCTGTTGTGGGAAACAGCCACAAGGCAGCAGCATTATTACGTTCTCAACACTTGTTACTACGGCAACAGAGTCTTCCTGGAGGTAGTGTTCCGAGGTTGTAAATTAGAGTGGAATGTGCTGGGACAAGCCCCCAGAAGTTTATGTCTCCTTACTTATGTTTGTTTTTTAAATTTAATTTCTATTTCTTATCAGAGTAAATTTGATTAGAGTGTTTTGATTGCCTGGCTGTACAGAATCTGCTCAATGATTCATACATATGTCTGTTCATCTTCGGGTCCTGTTACCATGTATGTGATTACAAAATGTATATTTTAAAGGTATTGGTGATTATATAATTCATACAGTTTATCTGTTATATGTTTTTATACACTTAACATACATTAGTATATGTATGTTAACCCCATAGTCCTAATTTACCCATCCTCCCACCTTTCATTTTGCTAACCATTAGTTTATTTCATAAGTCTGTGAGTGTCTTTTTCTGTGGAAATATGTTCATTGGTAGCAATCTTAGGATAACATGTATAAATGATATCATAGGATATTTGTCATACCCTTTTGACTTACTTAACCTTATATTATTATTTCTAGGCTCTACTGTAGTCCTGAAAACGGCATTGTTCATTTTTTTCCCTAGGCTACTATTCCATTCTGTCCATATACCACTTCTTCTCTGTCCATTCATCTGTTTATGGACCTTTTTTTCCTTCCATGTCTTGGCTATTTCAGTATTGCTGCAGTGCACATTTGACTGCCTGTGTCTTTCCGATTCTGGTGGTCTTAGGTTATAAGCCCGAGAGGTGCCCTGCCGCATCATATGGTAGCTCAATTTCTACCTTTTCAAGCGGCTCCATTCAGTTTGCGTTAGTGCTGTTACAACTTTACATCCCAGCAGCAGATAGAAGGTACACATTTCTCTAAAACCCCTTCAGCATTTATAGTTTGTAGACTTTTTGCTGATGGCCATTTGACTGTTGTGAGCTGAAACCTTTATGGAGGTTGGATAAGCATGTGGCGAATAATTCCTTATACTGAGCTTTAGGCATGTCCTTTTTTTTCCTTTCCTTTTTTTTTAAAGAGTGAGTACAACTTCCCTCCTCTTATTGATTTCTTGAAAAATTTCTCATGTGTTGAATATTCTTGCCTATTCCTTACCCCAGGGCATTTTTCAGGGCAGGTGTCATTTAGAGCCCTGCAGTCCATGTGACTATTAAGCAACCAGTAGCACTGGGTTTAAAGCTGCTGTTGTGGGAAAGAGCCACAAGGCGGCAGCATTATTACGTTCTCATCTCTTGTTACTAGGGCAACAGAATCTTCCTGGAGGTAGTGTTCCGAGGTTGTAAATTAGAGTGGAATGTGCTGGGACAAGCCCCCAGAAGTTTATGTCTCCTTACTTAGGTTTGTTTTTTAAATTTAATTTCTATTTCTTATCGGAGTAAATTTGATTAGAGTGTTTTGATTGTCTGGCTGTACAGAAACTGCTCAATGATTCCTACATATGTCTGTTCATCTTTGGGTTCTGTTACCATGTATGTGATTACAGAATATATATTTTAAAGGTATTGGTGATTATATAATTCATACAGTTTATCTGTTATATGTTTTTATACACTTAACATACATTAGTATATGTATGTTAACCCCATAGTCCTAATTTACCCATCCTCCCACCTTTCATTTTGCTAACCATTAGTTTATTTCATAAGTCTGTGAGTGTCTTTTTCTGTGGAAATATGTTCATTGGTAGCAATCTTAGGATAACATGTATAAATATTATCATAGGATCTTTGTCGTACCCTTTTGAGTTACTTAACCTTATATGATTATTTCTAGGCTCAACTGTAGTCCTGAAAACGGCGTTGTTCATTTTTTTCCCCAGGCTACTATTCTATTTGGTACGTATACTACTTCTTCTTTGTCCATTCATCTGTTTATGAACCTTTTTTCTGCTTCCATGTCTTGGCTATTTCAATATTGCTGCAGTGCTCATTTGCCTGCCTGTGTCTTTCCGATTCAGGTGGTCTTAGGTTATAGGCCCAAAGGGTGACCTGCTGCATCATATGGTAGCTCAATTTTTACCTTTTCAAGAAGCTCCATTCAGTTTGCGTTAGTGCTGTTACCACTTTACATCCCACCAGCAGCTAGAAGGTACACAGTTCTCTAAAACCCCTTCAGCATTTATAGTTTATAGACATTTTGCTGATGGAAATGACTGGTGTGAGCTGAAACCTTGTTGAATTTGAATTTGCATGTGTCTAATAATTCATTCTACTGAGCTTTAGGCATGTCCTTTTTTTTCTTTTCCTTTTTTTTTAAAGAGTGAGTACAACTTCCCTCCTCTTATTGACTTCTTAAAATATTTCTCATGTGTTGAATATTATTGCCTATTCCCTACCCCAGGGCATTTTTCAGGGCAGGTGTCATTTAGAGCCCTGCAGTCCATGTGACTATTAAGCAACCATTAGCACTGGGTTTAAAGCTGCTGTTGTGGGAAAGAGCCACAAGGCGGCAGCATTATTACGTTCTCATCTCTTGTTACTAGGGCAACAGAATCTTCCTGGAGGTAGTGTTCCGAGGTTGTAAATTAGAGTGGAATGTGCTGGGACAAGCCCCCAGAAGTTTATGTCTCCTTACTTAGGTTTGTTTTTTAAATTTAATTTCTATTTCTTATCGGAGTAAATTTGATTAGAGTGTTTTGATTGTCTGGCTGTACAGAAACTGCTCAATGATTCCTACATATGTCTGTTCATCTTCGGGTTCTGTTACCATGTATGTGATTACAGAATGTATATTTTAAAGGTATTGGTGATTATATAATTCATACAGTTTATCTGTTATATGTTTTTATACACTTAACATACATTAGTATATGTATGTTAACCCCATAGTCCTAATTTACCCATCCTCCCACCTTTCATTTTGCTAACCATTAGTTTATTTCATAAGTCTGTGAGTGTCTTTTTCTGTGGAAATATGTTCATTGGTAGCAATCTTAGGATAACATGTATAAATATTATCATAGGATCTTTGTCGTACCCTTTTGAGTTACTTAACCTTATATGATTATTTCTAGGCTCAACTGTAGTCCTGAAAACGGCGTTGTTCATTTTTTTCCCCAGGCTACTATTCTATTTGGTACGTATACTACTTCTTCTTTGTCCATTCATCTGTTTATGAACCTTTTTTCTGCTTCCATGTCTTGGCTATTTCAATATTGCTGCAGTGCTCATTTGCCTGCCTGTGTCTTTCCGATTCAGGTGGTCTTAGGTTATAGGCCCAAAGGGTGACCTGCTGCATCATATGGTAGCTCAATTTTTACCTTTTCAAGAAGCTCCATTCAGTTTGCGTTAGTGCTGTTACCACTTTACATCCCACCAGCAGCTAGAATGTACACAGTTCTCTAAAACCCCTTCAGCATTTATAGTTTATAGATATTTTGCTGATGGAAATGACTGGTGTGAGCTGAAACCTTGTTGAATTTGAATTTGCATGTGTCTAATAATTCCTTATACTGAGCTTTAGGCGTGTCCTTTTTTTTCTTTTCCTTTTTTTTTAAAGAGTGAGTACAACTTCCCTCCTCTTATTGACTTCTTGAAAAATTTCTCATGTGTTGAATTTTCTTGCCTATTCCCTACCCCAGGGCATTTTTCAGGGCAGGTGTCATTTAGAGCCCTGCAGTCCTTGTGACTATTAAGCAACTATTAGTACTGGGTTTAAAGCTGCTGTTGTGGGAAACAGCCACAAGGCCGCAGCATTATTACGTTCTCAACTCTTGTTACTACGGCAACAGAGTCTTCCTGGAGGTAGTGTTCCGAGGTTGTAAATTAGAGTGGAATGTGCTGGGACAAGCCCCCAGAAGTTTATGTCTCCTTACTTATGTTTGTTTTTTAAATTTCATTTCTATTTCTTATCAGAGTAAATTTGATTAGAGTGTTTTGATTGCCTGGCTGTACAGAATCTGCTCAATGATTCATACATATGTCTGTTCATCTTCGGGTCCTGTTACCATGTATGTGATTACAAAATGTATATTTTGAAGGTATTGGTGATTATATAATTCATACAGTTTATCTGTTATATGTTTTTATACACTTAACATACATTAGTATATGTATGTTAACCCCATAGTCCTAATTTACCCATCCTCCCACCTTTCATTTTGGCTAACCATTAGTTTATTTGATAAGTCTGTGAGTGTCTTTTTCTGTGGAAATATGTTCATTGGTAGCAATCTTAGGATAACATGTATAAATGTTTTCATAGGATATTTGTCGTACCCTTTTGAGTTACTTAACCTTATATGATTATTTCTAGGCTCAACTGTAGTCCTGAAAACGGCATTGTTCATTTTTTTCCCGAGGCTACTATTCTATTTGGTACGTATACCACTTCTTCTTTGTCCATTCATCTGTTTATGAACCTTTTTTCTGCTTCCATGTCTTGGCTATTTCAATATTGCTGCAGTGCTCATTTGCCTGCCTGTGTCTTTCCAATTCAGGTGGTCTTAGGTTATAGGCCCAAAAGGTGACCTGCCGCATCATATGGTAGCTCAATTTTTATCTTTTCAAGCAGGTCCATTCAGTTTGTGTTAGTGCTGTTACCACTTTACATCCCACCAGCAGCTAGAAGGTACACAGTTCTCTAAAACCCCTTCAGCATTTATAGTTTGTAGACATTTTGCTGATGGAAACGACTGGTGTGAGCTGAAACCTTTTTGAATTTGAATTTGCATGTGTCTAATAATTCATTCTACTGAGCTTTAGGCATGTCCTTTTTTTTCCTTTTCCTTTTTTTTTAAAGAGTGAGTACAACTTCCCTCCTCTTATTGACTTCTTGAAAAATTTCTCATGTGTTGAATATTATTGCCTATTCCCTACCCCAGGGCATTTTTCAGGGCAGGTGTCATTTAGAGGCCTGCAGTCCTTGTGACTATTAAGCAACCATTAGCACTGGGTTTAAAGCTGCTGTTGTGGTAAAGAGCCACAAGGCAGCAGCATTATTACGTTCTCATCTCTTGTTACTAGGGCAACAGAATCTTCCTGGAGGTAGTGTTCCGAGGTTGTAAATTAGAGTGGAATGTGCTGGGACAAGCCCCCAGAAGTTTATGTCTCCTTACTTATGTTTGTTTTTTTAAATTTAATTTCTATTTCTTATCGGAGTAAATTTGATTAGAGTGTTTTGATTGCCTGGCTGTACAGGATCTGCTCAGTGATTCATACATATGTCTGTTCATCTTCGGGTCCTCTTACCATGTATGTGATTACAAAATGTATATTTTAAAGGTATTGGTGATTATATAATTCATACAGTTTATCTGTTATATGTTTATATACATGTAACATACATTAGTATATTTATGTTAATCCCATAGTCCTAATTTACCCATCCTCCCCCCTTTCATTTTGGCTAACCATTAGTTTATTTCATAAGTCTGTGAGTGTCTTTTTCTGTGGAAATATGTTCATTGGTAGCAATCTTAGGATAACATGTATACATGATATCATAGGATATTTGTCATACCCTTTTGACTTACTTAACCTTATATTATTATTTCTAGGCTCTACTGTAGTCCTGAAAACGGCATTGTTCATTTTTTTCCCGAGGCTACTATTCCATTCTGTCCATATACCACTTCTTCTCTGTCCATTCATCTGTTTATGGACCTTTTTTTCCTTCCATGTCTTGGCTATTTCAGTATTGCTGCAGTGCACATTTGACTGCCTGTGTCTTTCCGATTCTGGTGGTCTTAGGTTATAAGCCCGAGAGGTGCCCTGCCGCATCATATGGTAGCTCAATTTCTACCTTTTCAAGCGGCTCCGTTCAGTTTGCGTTAGTGCTGTTACCACTTTACATCCCAGCAGCAGATAGAAGGTACACATTTCTCTAAAACACCTTCAGCATTTATAGTTTGTAGACTTTTTGCTGATGGCCATTTGACTGTTGTGAGCTGAAACCTTTATGGAGGTTGGATACGCATGTGGCGAATAATTCCTTATACTGAGCTTTAGGCATGTCCTTTTTTTTCTTTTCCTTTTTTTTTAAAGAGTGAGTACAACTTCCCTCCTCTTATTGACTTCTTGAAAAATTTCTCATGTGTTGAATTTTCTTGCCTATTCCCTACCCCAGGGCATTTTTCAAGGCAGGTGTCATTTAGAGCCCTGCAGTCCTTGTGACTATTAAGCAACTATTAGCACTGGGTTTAAAGCTGCTGTTGTGGCAAACAGCCACAAGGCGGCAGCATTATTACGTTCTCAACTCTTGTTACTACAGCAACAGAGTCTTCCTGGAGGTAGTGATCCGAGGTTGTAAATTAGAGTGGAATGTGCTGGGACAAGCCCCCAGAAGTTTATGTCTCCTTACTTATGTTTGTTTTTTAAATTTAATTTCTATTTCTTATCAAAGTAAATTTGATTAGAGTGTTTTGATTGCCTGGCTGTACAGAATCTGCTCAATGATTCATACATATGTCTGTTCATCTTCGCGTCCTGTTACCATGTATGTGATTACAAAATGTATATTTTAAAGGTATTGGTGATTATATAATTCATACAGTTTATCTGTTATATGTTTTTATACACTTAACATACATTAGTATATGTATGTTAACCCCATAGTCCTAATTTACCCATCCTCCCACCTTTCATTTTGGCTAACCATTAGTTTATTTGATAAGTCTGTGAGTGTCTTTTTCTGTGGAAATATGTTCATTGGTAGCAATCTTAGGATAACATGTATAAATGTTATCATAGGATATTTGTCGTACCCTTTTGAGTTACTTAACGTTATATGATTATTTCTAGGCTCAACTGTAGTCCTGAAAACGGCATTGTTCATTTTTTTCCCGAGGCTACTATTCTATTTGGTACGTATACCACTTCTTCTTTGTCCATTCATCTGTTTATGAACCTTTTTTCTGCTTCCATGTCTTGGCTATTTCAATATTGCTGCAGTGCTCATTTGCCTGCCTGTGTCTTTCCGATTCAGGTGGTCTTAGGTTATAGGCCCAAAAGGTGACCTGCCGCATCATATGGTAGCTCAATTTTTATCTTTTCAAGCAGCTCCATTCAGTTTGTGTTAGTGCTGTTACCACTTTACATCCCACCAGCAGCTAGAAGGTACACAGTTCTCTAAAACCCCTTCAGCATTTATAGTTTGTAGACATTTTGCTGATGGAAACGACTGGTGTGAGCTGAAACCTCTTTGAATTTGAATTTGCATGTGTCTAATAATTCATTCTACTGAGCTTTAGGCATGTCCTTTTTTTTCTTTTCCTTTTTCTTTAAAGAGTGAATACAACTTCCCTCCTCTTATTGACTTCTTGAAAAATTTCTCATGTGTTGAATATTCTTGCTTATTCCCTACCCCAGGGCATTTTTCAGGGCAGGTGTCATTTAGAGCCCTGCAGTCCATGTGACTATTAAGCAACCATTAGCACTGGGTTTAAAGCTGCTGTTGTGGGAAAGAGCCACAAGGCGGCAGCATTATTACGTTCTCATCTCTTGTTACTAGGGCAACAGAATCTTCCTGGAGGTAGTGTTCCGAGGTTGTAAATTAGAGTGGAATGTGCTGGGACAAGCCCCCAGAAGTTTATGTCTCCTTACTTAGGTTTGTTTTTTAAATTTAATTTCTATTTCTTATCGGAGTAAATTTGATTAGAGTGTTTTGATTGTCTTGCTGTACAGAAACTGCTCAATGATTCCTACATATGTCTGTTCATCTTCGGATTCTGTTACCATGTATGTTATTACAGAATGTATATTTTAAAGGTATTGGTGATTATATAATTCATACAGTTTATCTGTTATATGTTTTTATACACTTAACATACATTAGTATATGTATGTTAATCCCATAGTCCTAATTTACCCATCCTCCCACCTTTCATTTTGGCTAACCATTAGTTTATTTCATAAGTCTGTGAGTGTCTTTTTCTGTGGAAATATGTTCATTGGTAGCAATCTTAGGATAACATGTATAAATGATATCATAGGATATTTGTCATACCCTTTTGACTTACTTAACCTTATATGATTATTTCTAGGCTCAACTCTAGTCCTGAAAACGGCATTGTTCATTTTTTCCCCGAGGCTACTATTGCATTCTGTCCATATACCACTTCTTCTCTGTCCATTCATCTGTTTATGGACATTTTTTTTGCTTCCATGTCTTTGCTATTTCCATATTGCTGCAGTGCACATTTGACTGTCTGTGTCTTTCCGATTCTGGTAGTCTTAGGTTATAAGCCGAAGAGGTGCCCTGCCGCATCATATGGTAGCTCAATTTTTACCTTTTCAAGCAGCTCCATTCAGTTTGCGTTAGTGCTGTTACCACTTTACATCCCAGCAGCAGATAGAAGGTACACATTTCTCTAAAACCCCTTCAGCATTTATAGTTTGTAGACTTTTTGCTGATGGCCATTTGACTGTTGTGAGCTGAAACCTTTATGGAGGTTGGATACGCATGTGGCGAATAATTCCTTATACTGATCTTTAGGCATATCCTTTTTCTTCTTTTCCTTTTTTTGTTAAAGTGTGAGTACAACTTCCCTCTTCATATTCACTTTTTGAAAAATTTCTCATGTGTTGAATTTTCTTGCCTATTCCCTACCCAAGGGCACTTTTTGAGGGCAGATGTCATTTAGACCCCTGCAGTCGTTGTGACTATTAAGCAACCATTAGCACTGGGTTTAAAGCTGCTGTTGTGGGAAAGAGCCACAAGGCGGCAGCATTATTACGTTCTCAACTCTTGTTACTAGGGCAACAGAATCTTCCTGGAGGTAGTGTTCTGAGGTTGTAAATTAGAGTGGAATGTGCTGGGACAAGCCCCCAGAAGTTTATGTCTCCTTACTTATGTTTGTTTTTTAAATTTCATTTCTATTTCTTATCAGCGTAAATTTGATTAGAGTGTTTTGATTGCCTGGCTGTACAGGATCTGCTCAATGATTCATACATATGTCTGTTCATCTTCGGGTCCTGTTACCATGTATGTGATTACAAAATGTATATTTTAAAGGTATTGGTGATTATATAATTCATACAGTTTATCTGTTATATGTTGTTATACACTTAACATACATTAGTATATGTATGTTAACCCCATAGTCCTAATTTACCCATCCTCCCACCTTTCATTTTGCTAACCATTAGTTTATTTCATAAGTCTGTGAGTGTCTTTTTCTGTGGAAATATGTTCATTGGTAGCAATCTTAGGATAACATGTATAAATATTATCATAGGATATTTGTCGTACCCTTTTGAGTTACTTAACCTTATATGATTATTTCTAGGCTCAACTGTAGTCCTGAAAACGGCATTGTTCATTTTTTTCCCGAGGCTACTATTCTATTTGGTACGTATACCACTTCTTCTTTGTCCATTCATCTGTTTATGAACCTTTTTTCTGCTTCCATGTCTTGGCTATTTCAATATTGCTGCAGTGCTCATTTGCCTGCCTGTGTCTTTCCGATTCAGGTGGTCTTAGGTTATAGGCCCAAAAGGTGACCTGCCGCATCATATGGTAGCTCAATTTTTATCTTTTCAAGCAGGTCCATTCAGTTTGTGTTAGTGCTGTTACCACTTTACATCCCACCAGCAGCTAGAAGGTACACAGTTCTCTAAAACCCCTTCAGCATTTATAGTTTGTAGACATTTTGCTGATGGAAACGACTGGTGTGAGCTGAAACCTTTTTGAATTTGAATTTGCATGTGTCTAATAATTCATTCTACTGAGCTTTAGGCATGTCCTTTTTTTTCCTTTTCCTTTTTTTTTAAAGAGTGAGTACAACTTCCCTCCTCTTATTGACTTCTTGAAAAATTTCTCATGTGTTGAATATTATTGCCTATTCCCTACCCCAGGGCATTTTTCAGGGCAGGTGTCATTTAGAGCCCTGCAGTCCTTGTGACTATTAAGCAACCATTAGCACTGGGTTTAATGCTGCTGTTGTGGGAAAGAGCCACAAGGCGGCAGCATTATTACGTTCTCATCTCTTGTTACTAGGGCAACAGAATCTTCCTGGAGGTAGTGTTCCGAGGTTGTAAATTAGAGTGGATTGTGCTGGGACAAGCCCCCAGAAGTTTATGTCTCCTTACTTAGGTTTGTTTTTAAATTTAATTTCTATTTCTTATCGGAGTAAATTTGATTAGAGTGTTTTGATTGTCTGGCTGTACAGAAACTGCTCAATGATTCCTACATATGTCTGTTCATCTTCGGATTCTGTTACCATGTATGTGATTACAGAATGTATATTTTAAAGGTATTGGTGATTATATAATTCATACAGTTTATCTGTTATATGTTTTTATACACTTAACATACATTAGTATATGTATGTTAACCCCATAGCCCTAGTTTACCCATCCTCCCACCTTTCATTTTGTCTAACCATTAGTTTATTTCATAAGTCTGTGAGTGTCTTTTTCTGTGGAAATATGTTCATTGGTAGCTATCTTAGGATAACATGTATAAATGTTATAATAGGATATTTGTCGTACCCTTTTGAGTTACTTAACCTTATATGATTATTTCTAGGCTCAACTGTAGTCCTGAAAACGGCATTGTTCATTTTTTTCCCGAGGCTACTATTCTATTTGGTACGTATACCACTTCTTCTTTGTCCATTCATCTGTTTATGAACCTTTTTTCTGCTTCCATGTCTTGGCTATTTCAATATTGCTGCAGTGCTCATTTGCCTGCCTGTGTCTTTCTGATTCAGGTGGTCTTAGGTTATAGGCCCAAAAGGTGACCTGCCGCATTATATGGTAGCTCAATTTTTACCTTTTCAACAGCTCAATTCACTTTGCGTTTGTGCTGTTACCACTTTACATCCAACCAGGATCTAGAAGGTACACAGTTCTCTAAAACTCCTTCAGCATTTATAGTTTGTAGACATTTTGCTGATGGAAATGACTGGTGTGAGCTGAAACCCTTTTGAATTTGAATTTGCATGTGTCTAGTAATTCATTCTACTGAGCTTTAGGCATGTCCTTTTTTTTCTTTTCCTTTTTTTTAAAGAGTGAGTACAACTTCCCTCCTCTTATTGACTTATTGAAAAATTTCTCATGTGTTGAATTTTCTTGCCTATTCCCTACCGCAGGGCATTTTTTAGGGCAGGTGTCATTTAGAGCCCTGCAGTCCTTGTGACTATTAAGCAACTATTAGTACTGGGTTTAAAGCTGCTGTTGTGGGAAACAGCCCCAAGGCCGCAGCATTATTACGTTCTCAACTCTTGTTACTACGGCAACAGAGTCTTCCTGGAGGTAGTGTTCCGAGGTTGTAAATTAGAGTGGAATGTGCTGGGACAAGCCCCCAGAAGTTTATGTCTCCTTACTTATGTTTGTTTTTTAAATTTAATTTCTATTTCTTATCAAAGTAAATTTGATTAGAGTGTTTTGATTGCCTGGCTGTACAGAATTTGCTCAATGATTCATACATATGTCTGTTCATCTTCGGGTCCTGTTACCATGTATGTGATTACAAAATGTATATTTTAAAGGTATTGGTGATTATATAATTCATACAGTTTATCTGTTATATGTTTTTATACACTTAACATACATTAGTATATGTATGTTAACCCCATAGTCCTAATTTACCCATCCTCCCACCTTTCATTTTGGCTAACCATTAGTTTATTTGATAAGTCTGTGAGTGTCTTTTTCTGTGGAAATATGTTCATTGGTAGCAATCTTAGGATAACATGTATAAATGTTTTCATAGGATATTTGTCGTACCCTTTTGAGTTACTTAACGTTATATGATTATTTCTAGGCTCAACTGTAGTCCTGAAAACGGCATTGTTCATTTTTTTCCCGAGGCTACTATTCTATTTGGTACGTATACCACTTCTTCTTTGTCCATTCATCTGTTTATGAACCTTTTTTCTGCTTCCATGTCTTGGTTATTTCAATATTGCTGCAGTGCTCATTTGCCTGCCTGTGTCTTTCCAATTCAGATGGTCTTAGGTTATAGGCCCAAAAGGTGACCTGCCGCATCATATGGTAGCTCAATTTTTATCTTCTCAAGCAGCTCCATTCAGTTTGTGTTAGTGCTGTTACCACTTTACATCCCACCAGCAGCTAGAAGGTACACAGTTCTCTAAAACCCCTTCAGCATTTATAGTTTGTAGACATTTTGCTGATGGAAACGATTGGTGTGAGCTGAAACCTTTTTCCATTTGAATTTGCATGTGTCTAATAATTCATTCTACTGAGCTTTAGGCATGTCCTTTTTTTTCTTTTCCTTTTTTTTTAAAGAGTGAGTACAACTTCCCTCCTCTTATTGATTTCTTGAAAAATTTCTCATGTGTTGAATATTATTGCCTATTCCCTACCCCAGGGCATTTTTCAGGGCAGGTGTCATTTAGAGCCCTGCAGTCCATGTGATTATTAAGCAACCATTAGCACTGGGTTTAAAGCTGCTGTTGTGGGAAAGAGCCACAAGGCGGCAGCATTATTACGTTCTCATCTCTTGTTACTAGGGCAACAGAATCTTCCTGGAGGTAGTGTTCCGAGGTTGTAAATTGGAGTGGAATGTGCTGGGACAAGCCTCCAGAAGTTTATGTCTCCTTACTTAGGTTTGTTTTTTATATTAAATTTCTATTTCTTATCGGAGTAAATTTGATTAGAGTGTTTTGATTGTCTGGCTGTACAGAAACTGCTCAATGATTCCTACATATGTCTGTTCATCTTCGGATTCTGTTACCATGTATGTGATTACAGAATGTATATTTTAAAGGTATTGGTGATTATATAATTCATACAGTTTATCTGTTATATGTTTTTATACACTTAACATACATTAGTATATGTATGTTAACCCCATAGTCCTAATTTACCCATCCTCCCACCTTTCATTTTGCTAACCATTAGTTTATTTCATAAGTCTGTGAGTGTCTTTTTCTGTGGAAATATGTTCATTGGTAGCAATCTTAGGATAACATGTATAAATATTATCATAGGATATTTGTCGTACCCTTTTGAGTTAGTTAACCTTATATGATTATTTCTAGGCTCAACTGTAGTCCTGAAAACGGCGTTGTTCATTTTTTTCCCCAGGCTACTATTCTATTTGGTACGTATACTACTTCTTCGTTGTCCATTCATCTGTTTATGAACCTTTTTTCTGCTTCCATTTCTTTGCTATTTCCATATTGCTGCAGTGCACATTTGACTGCCTGTGTCTTTCCGATTCTGGTAGTCTTAGGTTATAAGCCGAAGAGGTGCCCTGCCGCATCATATGGTAGCTCAATTTTTACCTTTTCAAGCAGCTCCATTCAGTTTGCGTTAGGGCTGTTACCACTTTACATCCCAGCAGCAGATAGAAGGTATACATTTCTCTAAAACCCCTTCAGCATTTATAGTTTGTAGACTTTTTGCTGATGGCCATTTGACTGGTGTGAGCTGAAACCTTTTTGGAGGTTGGATACGCATGTGGCGAATAATTCCTTATACTGATCTTTAGGCATATCCTTTTTCTTCTTTTCCTTTTTTTGTTAAAGTGTGAGTACAACTTCCCTCTTCATATTCACTTTTTGAAAAATTTCTCATGTGTTGACTTTTCTTGCGTATTCCCTACCCCAGGGCATTTTTTGAGGGCAGGTGTCATTTAGACCCCTGCAGTCGTTTTGACTATTAAGCAACCATTAGCACTGGGTTTAAAGCTGCTGTTGTGGGAAACAGCCACAAGGCGGCAGCATTATTACGTTCTCAACTCTTGTTACTATGGCAACAGAGTCTTCCTGGAGGTAGTGTTCCGAGGTTGTAAATTAGAGTGGAATGTGCTGGGACAAGCCTCCAGAAGTTTATGTCTCCTTACTTATGTTTGTTTTTTAAATTTAATTTCTATTTCTTATCGGAGTAAATTTGATTTTAGTGTTTTGATTGCCTGGCTGTACAGAATCTGCTCAATGATTCATACATATGTCTGTTCATCCTCGGGTCCTGTTACCATGTATGTGATTACAAAATGTATATTTTAAAGGTATTGGTGATTATATAATTCATACAGTTTATCTGTTATATGTTTTTATACACTTAACATACATTAGTATATGTATGTTAACCCCATAGTCCTAGTTAACCCATCCTCCCACCTTTCATTTTGGCTAACCATTAGTTTATTTGATAAGTCTGTGAGTGTCTTTTTCTGTGGAAATATGTTCATTGGTTGCAATCTTAGGATAACATGTATAAATGTTATCATAGGATATTTGTCCTACCCTTTTGAGTTACTTAACGTTATATGATTATTTCTAGGCTCAACTGTAGTCCTGAAAACGGCATTGTTCATTGTTTTCCCGAGGCTACTATTCTATTTGGTACGTATACCACTTCTTCTTTGTCCATTCATCTGTTTATGAACCTTTTTTCTGCTTCCATGTCTTGGCTATTTCAATATTGCTGCAGTGCTCATTTGCCTGCCTGTGTCTTTCCGATTCAGGTGGTCTTAGGTTATAGGCCCAAAAGGTGACCTACCGCATCATATGGTAGCTCAATTTTTATCTTTTCAAGCAGCTCCATTCAGTTTGTGTTAGTGCTGTTACCACTTTACATCCCACCAGCAGCTAGAAGGTACACAGTTCTCTAAAACCCCTTCAGCATTTATAGTTTGTAGACATTTTGCTGATGGAAACGATTGGTGTGAGCTGAAACCTTTTTGAATTTGAATTTGCATGTGTCTAATAATTCATTCTACTGAGCTTTAGGCATGTCCTTTTTTTTCTTTTCCTTTTTTTTTAAAGAGTGAGTACAACTTCCCTCCTCTTATTGATTTCTTGAAAAATTTCTCATGTGTTGAATATTCTTGCCTATTTCTTACCCCAGGGCATTTTTCAGGGCAGGTGTCATTTAGAGCCCTGCAGTCCATGTGATTATTAAGCAACCATTAGCACTGGGTTTAAAGCTGCTGTTGTGGGAAAGAGCCACAAGGCGGCAGCATTATTACGTTCTCATCTCTTGTTACTAGGGCAACAGAATCTTCCTGGAGGTAGTGTTCCGAGGTTGTAAATTAGAGTGGAATGTGCTGGGACAAGCCCCCAGAAGTTTATGTCTCCTTACTTAGGTTTGTTTTTTAAATTTAATTTCTATTTCTTATCGGAGTAAATTTGATTAGAGTGTTTTGATTGTCTGGCTGTACAGAAACTGCTCAATGATTCCTACATATGTCTGTTCATCTTCGGATTCTGTTACCATGTATGTGATTACAGAATGTATATTTTAAAGGTATTGGTGATTATATAATTCATACAGTTTATCTGTTATATGTTTTTATACACTTAACATACATTAGTATATGTATGTTAACCCCATAGTCCTAATTTACCCGTCCTCCCACCTTTCATTTTGGCTAACCATTAGTTTATTTGATAAGTCTGTGAGTGTCTTTTTCTGTGGAAATATGTTCATTGGTAGCAATCTTAGGATAACATGTATAAATGATGTCATAGGATATTTGTCATACCCTTTTGACTAACTTAACCTTATATTATTATTTCTAGGCTCTACTGTAGTCCTGAAAACGGCATTGTTCATTTTTTTCCCGAGGCTACTATTCCATTCTGTCCATATACCACTTCTTCTCTGTCCATTCATCTGTTTATGGACCTTTTTTTGCTTCCATGTCTTGGCTATTTCAGTATTGCTGCAGTGCACATTTGACTGCCTGTGTCTTTCCGATTCTGGTGGTCTTAGGTTATAAGCCCGAGAGGTGCCCTGCCGCATCATATGGTAGCTCAATTTCTACCTTTTCAAGCAGCTCCATTCAGTTTGTGTTAGTGCTGTTACCACTTTACATCCCAGCAGCAGATTAAAGGTACACATTTCTCTAAAACACCTTCAGCATTTATAGTTTGTAGACTTTTGCTGATGGCCATTTGACTGTTGTGAGCTGAAACCTTTATGGAGGTTGGATACGCATGTGGCGAATAATTCCTTATACTGATCTTTAGGCATATCCTTTTTCTTCTTTTCCTTTTTTTGTTAAAGTGTGAGTACAACTTCCCTCTTCATATTCACTTTTTGAAAAATTTCTCATGTGTTGAATTTTCTTGCCTATTCCCTACCCAAGGGCACTTTTTGAGGGCAGGTGTCATTTAGACCCCTGCAGTCGTTGTGACTATTAAGCAACCGTTAGCACTGGGTTTAAAGCTGCTGTTGTGGGAAACAGCCACAAGGCGTCAGCATTATTACGTTCTCAACTCTTGTTACTAGGGCAACAGAATATTCCTGGAGGTAGTGTTCTGAGGTTGTAAATTAGAGTGGAATGTGCTGGGACAAGCCCCCAGAAGTTTATGTCTCCTTACTTAGGTTTGTTTTTTAAATTTAATTTCTATTTCTTATCTGAGTAAATTTGATTAGAGTGTTTTGATTGTCTGGCTGTACAGAAACTGCTCAATGATTCCTACATATGTCTGTTCATCTTTGGATTCTGTTACCATGTATGTTATTACAGAATGTATATTTTAAAGGTATTGGTGATTATATAATTCATACAGTTTATCTGTTATATGTTTTTATACACTTAACATACATTAGTATATGTATGTTAATCCCATAGTCCTAATTTACCCATCCTCCCCCCTTTCATTTTGGCTAACCATTAGTTTATTTCAT
Organism: Balaenoptera borealis; assembly: GCF_965194805.1. Taxonomy (NCBI): domain Eukaryota; kingdom Metazoa; phylum Chordata; class Mammalia; order Artiodactyla; family Balaenopteridae; genus Balaenoptera; species Balaenoptera borealis. Next base: position 41,068 of record NW_028122800.1, on the reverse strand, counting down.
AAGTCTGTGAGTGTCTTTTTCTGTGGAAATATGTTCATTGGTAGCAATCTTAGGATAACATGTATAAATGATATCATAGGATATTTGTCATACCCTTTTGACTTACTTAACCTTATATGATTATTTCTAGGCTCAACTCTAGTCCTTAAAACGGCATTGTTCATTTTTTCTCCGAGGCTACTATTGCATTCTGTCCATATACCGCTTCTTCTCTGTCCATTCATCTGTTTATGGACATTTTTTTTGCTTCCATGTCTTTGCTATTTCCATATTGCTGCAGTGCACATTTGACTGCCTGTGTCTTTCCGATTCTGGTAGTCTTAGGTTATAAGCCGAAGAGGTGCCCTGCCGCATCATATGGTAGCTCAATTTTTACCTTTTCAAGCAGCTCCATTCAGTTTGCGTTAGTGCTGTTACCACTTTACATCCCAGCAGCAGATAGAAGGTATACATTTCTCTAAAACCCCTTCAGCATTTATACTTTGTAGACTTTTTGCTGATGGCCATTTGACTGGTGTGAGCTGAAACCTTTTTGGAGGTTGGATACGCATGTGGCGAATAATTCCTTATACTGATCTTTAGGCATATCCTTTTTCTTCTTTTCCTTTTTTTGTTAAAGTGTGAGTACAACTTCCCTCTTCATATTCACTTTTTGAAAAATTTCTCATGTGTTGAATTTTCTTGCGTATTCCCTACCCCAGGGCATTTTTTGAGAGCAGGTGTCATTTAGACCCCTGCAGTCGTTTTGACTATTAAGCAACCATTAGCACTGGGTTTAAAGCTGCTGTTGTGGGAAACAGCCACAAGGCGGCAGCATTATTACGTTCTCAACTCTTGTTACTATGGCAACAGAGTCTTCCTGGAGGTAGTGTTCCGAGGTTGTAAATTAGAGTGGAATGTGCTGGGACAAGCCTCCAGAAGTTTATGTCTCCTTACTTAGGTTTGTTTTTTAAATTTAATTTCTATTTCTTATCAGAGTAAATTTGATTTTAGTGTTTTGATTGCCTGGCTGTACAGAATCTGCTCAATGATTCATCCATATGTCTGTTCATCCTCGGGTCCTGTTACCATGTATGTGATTACAAAATGTATATTTTAAAGGTATTGGTGATTATATAATTCATACAGTTTATCTGTTATATGTTTTTATACACTTAACATACATTAGTATATGTATGTTAACCCCATAGTCCTAGTTAACCCATCCTCCCACCTTTCATTTTGGCTAACCATTAGTTTATTTCATAAGTCTGTGAGTGTCTTTTTCTGTGGAAATATGTTCATTGGTAGCAATCTTAGGATAACATGTATAAATGTTATCATAGGATATTTGTCGTACCCTTTTGAGTTACTTAAGCTTATATGATTATTTCTAGGCTCAACTGTAGTCCTGAAAACGGCATTGTTCATTTTTTTCCCGAGGCTACTATTCTATTTGTTACTTATACCACTTCTTCTTTGTCCATTCATCTGTTTATGAACCTTTTTTCTGCTTCCATGTCTTGGCTATTTCAGTATTGCTGCAGTGCTCATTTGCCTGCCTGTGTCTTTCCGATTCAGGTGGTCTTAGGTTATAGGCCCAAAAGGTGACCTGCCGCATCATATGGTAGCTCAATTTTTATCTTTTCAAGCAGCTCCATTCAGTTTGTGTTAGTGCTGTTACCACTTTACATCCCACCAGCAGCTAGAAGGTACACAGTTCTCTAAAACCCCTTCAGCATTTATAGTTTGTAGACATTTTGCTGATGGAAACGATTGGTGTGAGCTGATACCTTTTTCCATTTGAATTTGCATGTGTCTAATAATTCATTCTACTGAGCTTTAGGCATGTCCTTTTTTTTCTTTTCCTTTTTTTTTAAAGAGTGAGTACAACTTCCCTCCTCTTATTGATTTCTTGAAAAATTTCTCATGTGTTGAATATTCTTGCCTATTCCTTACCCCAGGGCATTTTTCAGGGCAGGTGTCATTTAGAGCCCTGCAGTCCATGTGACTATTAAGCAACCATTAGCACTGGGTTTAAAGCTGCTGTTGTGGGAAAGAGCCACAAGGCGGCAGCATTATTACGTTCTCATCTCTTGTTACTAGGGCAACAGAATCTTCCTGGAGGTAGTGTTCCGAGGTTGTAAATTAGAGTGGAATGTGCTGGGACAAGCCCCCAGAAGTTTATGTCTCCTTACTTAGGTTTGTTTTTTAAATTTAATTTCTATTTCTTATCGGAGTAAATTTGATTAGAGTGTTTTGATTGTCTGGCTGTACAGAAACTGCTCAATGATTCCTACATATGTCTGTTCATCTTCGGATTCTGTTACCATGTATGTGATTACAGAATGTATATTTTAAAGGTATTGGTGATTATATAATTCATACAGTTTATCTGTTATATGTTTTTATACACTTAACATACATTAGTATATGTATGTTAACCCCATAGTCCTAATTTACCCGTCCTCCCACCTTTCATTTTGGCTAACAATTAGTTTATTTCATAAGTCTGTGAGTGTCTTTTTCTGTGGAAATATGTTCATTGGTAGCAATCTTAGGATAACATGTATAAATGATATCATAGGATAATTGTCATACCCTTTTGACTTACTTAACCTTATATGATTATTTCTAGGCTCTACTGTAGTCCTGAAAACGGCATTGTTCATTTTTTCCACGAGGCTACTATTCCATTCTGTCCATATACCACTTCTTCTCTGTCCATTCATCTGTTTATGGACATTTTTTTTGCTTCCATGTCTTTGCTATTTCCATATTGCTGCAGTGCACATTTGACTGCCTGTGTCTTTCCGATTCTGGTAGTCTTAGGTTATAAGCCCAAGAGGTGCCCTGCCGCATCATATGGTAGCTCAATTTTTACCTTTTCAAGCAGCTCCATTCAGTTTGCGTTAGTGCTGTTACCACTTTACATCCCACCAGCAGCTAGAAGGTACACAGTTCTCTAAAACCCCTTCAGCATTTATAGTTTATAGACATTTTGCTGATGGAAATGACTGGTGTGAGCTGAAACCTTGTTGAATTTGAATTTGCATGTGTCTAATAATTCCTTATACTGAGCTTTAGGCATGTCCTTTTTTTTCTTTTCCTTTTTTTTTAAAGAGTGAGTAAAACTTCCCTCCTCTTATTGACTTCTTGAAAAATTTCTCATGTGTTGAATTTTCTTGCCTATTCCCTACCCCAGGGCCTTTTTCAGGGCAGGTGTCATTTAGAGCCCTGCAGTCCTTGTGACTATTAAGCAACCATTAGCACTGGGTTTAATGCTGCTGTTGTGGGAAACAGCCACAAGGCGGCAGCATTATTACGTTCTCATCTCTTGTTACTAGGGCAACAGAATCTTCCTGGAGGTAGTGTTCCGTGGTTGTAAATTAGAGTGGAATGTGCTGGGACGAGCCCCCAGAAGTTTATGTCTCCTTACTTAGGTTTGTTTTTTAAATTTAATTCTATTTCTTTTTGGAGTAAATTTGATTAGAGTTTTTTGATTGTCTGGCTGTACAGAATCTGCTCAATGATTCCTACATATGTCTGTTCATCTTCGGATTCTGTTACCATGTATGTGAATACAGAATGTATATTTTAAAGGTATTGGTGATTATATAATTCATATAGTTTATCTGTTATATGTTTATATGCATGTAACATACATTAGTATATTTATGTTAATCCCATAGTCCTAATTTACCCATCCTCCCCCCTTTCATTTTGGCTAACCATTAGTTTATTTCATAAGTCTGTGAGTGTCTTTTTCTGTGGAAATATGTTCATTGGTAACAATCTTAGGATAACATGTATAAATGATATCATAGGATAATTTTCGTACCCTTTTGACTTACTTAACCTTATATGATTATTTCTAGGCTCTACTGTAGTCCTGAAAACGGCATTGTTCATTTTTTCCACGAGGCTACTATTCCATTCTGTCCATATACCACTTCTTCTCTGTCCATTCATCTGTTTATGGACATTTTTTTTGCTTCCATGTCTTTGCTATTTCAATATTGCTGCAGTGCACATTTGACTGCCTGTGTCTTTCCGATTCTGGTGGTCTTAGGTTATAAGCCCGAGAGGTGCCCTGCCGCATCATATGGTAGCTCAATTTCTACCTTTTCAAGCGGCTCCATTCAGTTTGCTTTAGTGCTGTTACCACTTTACATCCCAGCAGCAGATAGAAGGTACACATTTCTCTAAAACACCTACAGCATTTATAGTTTGTAGACTTTTGCTGATGGCCATTTGACTGTTGTGAGCTGAAACCTTTATGGAGGTTGGATACGCATGTGGCGAATAATTCCTTATACTGATCTTTAGGCATATCCTTTTTCTTCTTTTCCTTTTTTTGTTAAAGTGTGAGTACAACTTCCCTCTTCATATTCACTTTTTGAAAAATTTCTCATGTGTTGAATTTTCTTGCCTATTCCCTACCCAAGGGCACTTTTTGAGGGCAGGTGTCATTTAGACCCCTGCAGTCGTTGTGACTATTAAGCAACCATTAGCACTGGGTTTAAAGCTGCTGTTGTGGGAAACTTCCACAAGGCGGCAGCATTATTACGTTCTCAACTCTTGTTACTAGGGCAACAGAATCTTCCTGGAGGTAGTGTTCTGAGGTTGTAAATTAGAGTGGAATGTGCTGGGACAAGCCCCCAGAAGTTTATGTCTCCTTACTTATGTTTGTTTTTTAAATTTCATTTCTATTTCTTATCAGCGTAAATTTGATTAGAGTGTTTTGATTGCCTGGCTGTACAGGATCTGCTCAATGATTCATACATATGTCTGTTCATCTTCGGGTCCTGTTACCATGTATGTGATTACAAAATGTATATTTTAAAGGTATTGGAGATTATATAATTCATACAGTTTATCTGTTATATGTTGTTATACACTTAACATACATTAGTATATGTATGTTAACCCCATAGTCCTAATTTACCCATCCTCCCACCTTTCATTTTGCTAACCATTAGTTTATTTCATAAGTCTGTGAGTGTCTTTTTCTCTGGAAATATGTTCATTGGTAGCAATCTTAGGATAACATGTATAAATGTTATCATAGGATATTTGTCGTACCCTTTTGAGTTACTTAACCTTATATGATTATTTCTAGGCTCAACTGTAGTCCTGAAAACGGCGTTGTTCATTTTTTTCCCCAGGCTACTATTCTATTTGGTACGTATACTACTTCTTCTTTGTCCATTCATCTGTTTATGAACCTTTTTTCTGCTTCCATGTCTTGGCTATTTCAATATTGCTGCAGTGCTCATTTGCCTGCCTGTGTCTTTCCGATTCAGGTGGTCTTAGGTTATAGGCCCAAAGGGTGACCTGCTGCATCATATGGTAGCTCAGTTTTTACCTTTTCAAGAAGCTCCATTCAGTTTGCGTTAGTGCTTTTACCACTTTACATCCCACCAGCAGCTAGAAGGTACACAGTTCTCTAAAACCCCTTCAGCATTTATAGTTTATAGACATTTTGCTGATGGAAATGACTGGTGTGAGCTGAAACCTTTTTGAATTTGAATTTGCATGTGTCTAATAATTCCTTATACTGAGCTTTAGGCATGTCTTTTTTTTCTTTTCCTTTTTTTTAAAGAGTGAGTACAACTTCCCTCCTCTTATTGACTTCTTGAAAAATTTCTCATGTGTTGAATTTTCTTGGCTATTCCCTACCCCAGGGCATTTTTCAGGGCAGGTGTCATTTAGAGCCCTGCAGTCCTTGTGACTATTAAGCAACTATTAGTACTGGGTTTAAAGCTGCTGTTGAGGGAAACAGCCACAAGGCCGCAGCATTATTACGTTCTCAACTCTTGTTAATACGGCAACAGAGTCTTCCTGGAGGTAGTGTTCCGAGGTTGTAAATTAGAGTGGAATGTGCTGGGACAAGCCCCCAGAAGTTTATGTCTCCTTACTTATGTTTGTTTTTTAAATTTAATTTCTATTTCTTATCAGAGTAAATTTGATTAGAGTGTTTTGATTGCCTGGCTGTACAGAATCTGCTCAATGATTCATACATATGTCTGTTCATCTTCGGGTCCTGTTACCATGTATGTGATTACAAAATGTATATTTTAAAGGTATTGGTGATTATATAATTCATACAGTTTATCTGTTATATGTTTTTATACACTTAACATACATTAGTATATGTATGTTAACCCCATAGTCCTAATTTACCCATCCTCCCACCTTTCATTTTGGCTAACCATTAGTTTATTTGATAAGTCTGTGAGTGTCTTTTTCTGTGGAAATATGTTCATTGGTAGCAATCTTAGGATAACATGTATAAATGTTTTCATAGGATATTTGTCGTACCCTTTTGAGTTACTTAACCTTATATGATTATTTCTAGGCTCAACTGTAGTCCTGAAAACGGCATTGTTCATTTTTTTCCCGAGGCTACTATTCTATTTGGTACGTATATCACTTCTTCTTTGTCCATTCATCTGTTTATGAACCTGTTTTCTGCTTCCATGTCTTGGCTATTTCAATATTGCTGCAGTGCTCATTTGCCTGCCTGTGTCTTTCCGATTCAGGTGGTCTTAGGTTATAGGCCCAAAAGGTGACCTGCCGCATCATATGGTAGCTCAATTTTTATCTTTTCAAGCAGCTCCATTCAGTTTGTGTTAGTGCTGTTACCACTTTACATCCCACCAGCAGCTAGAAGGTACACAGTTCTCTAAAACCCCTTCAGCATTTATAGTTTGTACACATTTTGCTGATGGAAACGACTGGTGTGAGCTGAAACCTTTTTGAATTTGAATTTGCATGTGTCTAATAATTCATTCTACTGAGCTTTAGGCATGTCCTTTTTTTTCTTTTCCTTTTTTTTTAAAGAGTGATTACAACTTCCCTCCTCTTATTGACTTCTTGAAAAATTTCTCATGTGTTGAATATTATTGCCTATTCCCTACCCCAGGGCATTTTTCAGGGCAGGTGTCATTTAGAGCCCTGCAGTCCATGTGACTATTAAGCAACCATTAGCACTGGGTTTAAAGCTGCTGTTGTGGGAAAGAGCCACAAGGCGGCAGCATTATTACGTTCTCATCTCTTGTTACTAGGGCAACAGAATCTTCCTGGAGGTAGTGTTCCGAGGTTGTAAATTAGAGTGGAATGTGCTGGGACAAGCCCCCAGAAGTTTATGTCTCCTTACTTATGTTTGTTTTTTAAATTTAATTTCTATTTCTTATCAGAGTAAATTTGATTAGAGTGTTTTGATTGCCTGGCTGTACAGAAACTGCTCAATGATTCCTACATATGTCTGTTCATCTTCGGATTCTGTTACCATGTATGTGATTACAGAATGTATATTTTAAAGGAATTGGTGATTATATAATTCATACAGTTTATCTGTTATATGTTTTTATACACTTAACATACATTAGTATATGTATGTTAACCCCATAGTCCTAGTTTACCCATCCTCCCACCTTTCATTTTGTCTAACCATTAGTTTATTTCATAAGTCTGTGAGTGTCTTTTTCTGTGGAAATATGTTCATTGGTAGCTATCTTAGGATAACATGTATAAATGTTATCATAGGATATTTGTCGTACCCTTTTGAGTTACTTAACCTTATATGATTATTTCTAGGCTCAACTGTAGTCCTGAAAACGGCATTGTTCATTTTTTTCCCGAGGCTACTATTCTATTTGGTACGTATACCACTTCTTCGTTGTCCATTCATCTGTTTATGAACCTTTTTTCTGCTTCCATGTCTTGGCTATTTCAATATTGCTGCAGTGCTCATTTGCCTGCCTGTGTCTTTCCGATTCAGGTGGTCGTAGGTTATAGGCCCAAAAGGTGACCTGCCGCATCATATGGTAGCTCAATTTTTACCTTTTCAAGCAGCTCCATTCAGTTTGCGTTAGTGCTGTTACCACTTTACATCCCAGCAGCAGATAGAAGGTATACATTTCTCTAAAACTCCTTCAGCATTTATAGTTTGTAGACTTTTTGCTGATGGCCATTTGACTGGTGTGAGCTGAAACCTTTTTGGAGGTTGGATACGCATGTGGCGAATAATTCCTTATACTGATCTTTAGGCATATCCTTTTTCTTCTTTTCCTTTTTTTGTTAAAGTGTGAGTACAACTTCCCTCTTCATATTCACTTTTTGAAAAATTTCTCATGTGTTGAATTTTCTTGCGTATTCCCTACCCCAGGGCATTTTTTGAGGGCAGGTGTCATTTAGACCCCTGCAGTCGTTTTGACTATTAAGCAACCATTAGCACTGGGTTTAAAGCTGCTGTTGTGGGAAACAGCCACAAGGCGGCAGCATTATTACGTTCTCAACTCTTGTTACTATGGCAACAGAGTCTTCCTGGAGGTAGTGTTCCGAGGTTGTAAATTAGAGTGGAATGTGCTGGGACAAGCCTCCAGAAGTTTATGTCTCCTTACTTATGTTTGTTTTTTAAATTTAATTTCTATTTCTTATCGGAGTAAATTTGATTTTAGTGTTTTGATTGCCTGGCTGTACAGAATCTGCTCAATGATTCATACATATGTCTGTTCATCCTCGGGTCCTGTTACCATGTATGTGATTACAAAATGTATATTTTAAAGGTATTGGTGATTATATAATTCATACAGTTTATCTGTTATATGTTTTTATACACTTAACATACATTAGTATATGTATGTTAACCCTATAGTCCTATTTAACCCATCCTCCCACCTTTCATTTTGGCTAACCATTAGTTTATTTGATAAGTCTGTGAGTGTCTTTTTCTGTGGAAATATGTTCATTGGTAGCAAGCTTAGGATAACATGTATAAATGTTATCATAGGATATTTGTCGTACCCTTTTGAGTTACTTAACTTTATATGATTATTTCTAGGCTCAACTGTAGTCCTGAAAACGGCATTGTTCATTTTTTTCCCGAGGCTACTATTCTATTTGGTACGTATACCACTTCTTCTTTGTCCATTCATCTGTTTATGAACCTTTTTTCTGCTTCCATGTCTTGGCTATTTCAATATTGCTGCAGTGCTCATTTGCCTGCCTGTGTCTTTCCGATTCAGGTGGTCTTAGGTTATAGGCCCAAAAGGTGACCTGCCGCATCATATGGTAGCTCAATTTTTATCTTTTCAAGCAGCTCCATTCAGTTTGTGTTAGTGCTGTTACCACTTTACATCCCACCAGCAGCTAGAAGGTACACAGTTCTCTAAAACCCCTTCAGCATTTATACTTTGTAGACATTTTGCTGATGGAAACGATTGGTGTGAGCTGAAACCTTTTTCCATTTGAATTTGCATGTGTCTAATAATTCATTCTACTGAGCTTTAGGCATGTCCTTTTTTTCTTTTCCTTTTTTTTTAAAGAGTGAGTACAACTTCCCTCCTCTTATTGATTTCTTGAAAAATTTCTCATGTGTTGAATATTCTTGCCTATTCCTTACCCCAGGGCATTTTTCAGGGCAGGTGTCATTTAGAGCCCTGCAGTCCATGTGACTATTAAGCAACCATTAGCACTGGGTTTAAAGCTGCTGTTGTGGGAAAGAGCCACAAGGCGGCAGCATTATTACGTTCTCATCTCTTGTTACTAGGGCAACAGAATCTTCCTGGAGGTAGTGTTCCGAGGTTGTAAATTAGAGTGGAATGTGCTGGGACAAGCCCCCAGAAGTTTATGTCTCCTTACTTAGGTTTGTTTTTTAAATTTAATTTCTATTTCTTATCGGAGTAAATTTGATTAGAGTGTTTTGATTGTCTGGCTGTACAGAAACTGCTCAATGATTCCTACATATGTCTGTTCATCTTCGGGTTCTGTTACCATGTATGTGATTACAGAATGTATATTTTAAAGGTATTGGTGATTATATAATTCATACAGTTTATCTGTTATATGTTTTTATACACTTAACATACATTAGTATATGTATGTTAACCCCATAGTCCTAATTTACCCGTCCTCCCACCTTTCATTTTGGCTAACAATTAGTTTATTTCATAAGTCTGTGAGTGTCTTTTTCTGTGGAAATATGTTCATTGGTAGCAATCTTAGGATAACATGTATAAATGATATCATAGGATAATTGTCATACCCTTTTGACTTACTTAACCTTATATGATTATTTCTAGGCTCAACTGTAGTCCTGAAAACGGCATTGTTCATTTTTTCCCCGAGGCTACTATTCCATTCTGTCCATATACCACTTCTTCTCTGTCCATTCATCTGTTTATGGACATTTTTTTTGCTTCCATGTCTTTGCTATTTCAATATTGCTGCAGTGCACATTTGACTGCCTGTGTCTTTCCGATTCTGGTAGTCTTAGGTTATAAGCCCAAGAGGTGCCCTGCCGCATCATATGGTAGCTCCATTTTTACCTTTTCAAGCAGCTCCATTCAGTTTGCGTTAGTGCTGTTACCACTTTACATCCCACCAGCAGCTAGAAGGTACACAGTTCTCTAAAACCCCTTCAGCATTTATAGTTTATAGGCATTTTGCTGATGGAAATGACTGGTGTGAGCTGAAACCTTTTTGAATTTGAATTTGCATGTGTCTAATAATTCCTTATACTGAGCTTTAGGCATGTCCTTTTTTTTCTTTTCCTTTTTTTTAAAGAGTGAGTACAACTTCCCTCCTCTTATTGACTTCTTGAAAAATTTCTCATGTGTTGAATTTTCTTGCCTATTCCCTACCCCAGGGCATTTTTCAGGGCAGGTGTCATTTAGAGCCCTGCAGTCCTTGTGACTATTAAGCAACCATTAGCACTGGGTTTAATGCTGCTGTTGTGGGAAACAGCCACAAGGCGGCAGCATTATTACGTTCTCATCTCTTGTTACTAGGGCAACAGAATCTTCCTGGAGGTAGTGTTCCGTGGTTGTAAATTAGAGTGGAATGTGCTGGGACGAGCCCCCAGAAGTTTATGTCTCCTTACTTATGTTTGTTTTTTAAATTTAATTTCTATTTCTTATCAGAGTAAATTTGATTAGAGAGTTTTGATTGCCTGGCTGTACAGAATCTGCTCAATGATTCATACATATGTCTGTTCATCTTCGGGTCCTCTTACCATGTATGTGATTACAAAATGTATATTTTAAAGGTATTGGTGATTATATAATTCATACAGTTTATCTGTTATATGTTTTTATACACTTAACATACATTAGTATATGTATGTTAACCCCATAGTCCTAATTTACCCATCCTCCCACCTTTCATTTTGGCTAACCATTAGTTTATTTGATAAGTCTGTGAGTGTCTTTTTCTGTGGAAATATGTTCATTGGTAGCAATCTTAGGATAACATGTATAAATGTTTTCATAGGATATTTGTCGTACCCTTTTGAGTTACTTAACGTTATATGATTATTTCTAGGCTCAACTGTAGTCCTGAAAACGGCATTGTTCATTTTTTTCCCGAGGCTACTATTCTATTTGGTACGTATACCACTTCTTCTTTGTCCATTCATCTGTTTATGAACCTTTTTTCTGCTTCCATGTCTTGGCTATTTCAATATTGCTGCAGTGCTCATTTGCCTGCCTGTGTCTTTCCGATTCAGGTGGTCTTAGGTTATAGGCCCAAAAGGTGACGTGCCGCATCATATGGTAGCTCAATTTCTACCTTTTCAAGCGGCTCCATTCAGTTTGCGTTAGTGCTGTTACCACTTTACATCCCAGCAGCAGATAGAAGGTACACATTTCTCTAAAACACCTTCAGCATTTATAGTTTGTAGACTTTTTGCTGATGGCCATTTGACTGTTGTGAGCTGAAACCTTTATGGAGGTTGGATAAGCATGTGGCGAATAATTCCTTATACTGAGCTTTAGGCATGTCCTTTTTTTTCTTTTCCTTTTTTTTTAAAGAGTGAGTACAACTTCCCTCCTCTTATTGATTTCTTGAAAAATTTCTCATGTGTTGAATATTCTTGCCTATTCCTTACCCCAGGGCATTTTTCAGGGCAGGTGTCATTTAGAGCCCTGCAGTCCATGTGACTATTAAGCAACCATTAGCACTGGGTTTAAAGCTGCTGTTGTGGGAAAGAGCCACAAGGCGGCAGCATTATTACGTTCTCATCTCTTGTTACTAGGGCAACAGAATCTTCCTGGAGGTAGTGTTCCGAGGTTGTAAATTAGAGTGGAATGTGCTGGGACAAGCCCCCAGAAGTTTATGTCTCCTTACTTAGGTTTGTTTTTTAAATTTAATTTCTATTTCTTATCGGAGTAAATTTGATTAGAGTGTTTTGATTGCCTGGCTGTACAGGATCTGCTCAGTGATTCATACATATGTCTGTTCATCTTCGGGTCCTGTTACCATGTATGTGATTACAAAATGTATATTTTAAAGGTATTGGTGATTATATAATTCATACAGTTTATCTGTTATATGTTTTTATACACTTAACATACATTAGTATATGTATGTTAACCCCATAGTCCTAATTTACCCATCCTCCCACCTTTCATTTTGGCTAACCATTAGTTTATTTGATAAGTCTGTGAGTGTCTTTTTCTGTGGAAATATGTTCATTGGTAGCAATCTTAGGATAACATGTATAAATGTTTTCATAGGATATTTGTCGTACCCTTTTGAGTTACTTAACCTTATATGATTATTTCTAGGCTCAACTGTAGTCCTGAAAACGGCATTGTTCATTTTTTTCCCGAGGCTACTATTCTATTTGGTACGTATATCACTTCTTCTTTGTCCATTCATCTGTTTATGAACCTGTTTTCTGCTTCCATGTCTTGGCTATTTCAATATTGCTGCAGTGCTCATTTGCCTGCCTGTGTCTTTCCGATTCAGGTGGTCTTAGGTTATAGGCCCAAAAGGTGACCTGCCGCATCATATGGTAGCTCAATTTTTATCTTTTCAAGCAGCTCCATTCAGTTTGTGTTAGTGCTGTTACCACTTTACATCCCACCAGCAGCTAGAAGGTACACAGTTCTCTAAAACCCCTTCAGCATTTATAGTTTGTACACATTTTGCTGATGGAAACGACTGGTGTGAGCTGAAACCTTTTTGAATTTGAATTTGCATGTGTCTAATAATTCATTCTACTGAGCTTTAGGCATGTCCTTTTTTTTCTTTTCCTTTTTTTTTAAAGAGTGATTACAACTTCCCTCCTCTTATTGACTTCTTGAAAAATTTCTCATGTGTTGAATATTATTGCCTATTCCCTACCCCAGGGCATTTTTCAGGGCAGGTGTCATTTAGAGCCCTGCAGTCCATGTGACTATTAAGCAACCATTAGCACTGGGTTTAAAGCTGCTGTTGTGGGAAAGAGCCACAAGGCGGCAGCATTATTACGTTCTCATCTCTTGTTACTAGGGCAACAGAATCTTCCTGGAGGTAGTGTTCCGAGGTTGTAAATTAGAGTGGAATGTGCTGGGACAAGCCCCCAGAAGTTTATGTCTCCTTACTTAGGTTTGTTTTTTAAATTTAATTTCTATTTCTTATCGGAGTAAATTTGATTAGAGTGTTTTGATTGTCTGGCTGTACAGAAACTGCTCAATGATTCCTACATATGTCTGTTCATCTTCGGATTCTGTTACCATGTATGTGATTACAGAATGTATATTTTAAAGGAATTGGTGATTATATAATTCATACAGTTTATCTGTTATATGTTTTTATACACTTAACATACATTAGTATATGTATGTTAACCCCATAGTCCTAGTTTACCCATCCTCCCACCTTTCATTTTGTCTAACCATTAGTTTATTTCATAAGTCTGTGAGTGTCTTTTTCTGTGGAAATATGTTCATTGGTAGCTATCTTAGGATAACATGTATAAATGTTATCATAGGATATTTGTCGTACCCTTTTGAGTTACTTAACCTTATATGATTATTTCTAGGCTCAACTGTAGTCCTGAAAACGGCATTGTTCATTTTTTTCCCGAGGCTACTATTCTATTTGGTACGTATACCACTTCTTCGTTGTCCATTCATCTGTTTATGAACCTTTTTTCTGCTTCCATGTCTTGGCTATTTCAATATTGCTGCAGTGCTCATTTGCCTGCCTGTGTCTTTCCGATTCAGGTGGTCGTAGGTTATAGGCCCAAAAGGTGACCTGCCGCATCATATGGTAGCTCAATTTTTACCTTTTCAAGCAGCTCCATTCAGTTTGCGTTAGTGCTGTTACCACTTTACATCCCAGCAGCAGATAGAAGGTATACATTTCTCTAAAACTCCTTCAGCATTTATAGTTTGTAGACTTTTTGCTGATAGCCATTTGACTGGTGTGAGCTGAAACCTTTTTGGAGGTTGGATACGCATGTGGCGAATAATTCCTTATACTGATCTTTAGGCATATCCTTTTTCTTCTTTTCCTTTTTTTGTTAAAGTGTGAGTACAACTTCCCTCTTCATATTCACTTTTTGAAAAATTTCTCATGTGTTGAATTTTCTTGCGTATTCCCTACCCCAGGGCATTTTTTGAGGGCAGGTGTCATTTAGACCCCTGCAGTCGTTTTGACTATTAAGCAACCATTAGCACTGGGTTTAAAGCTGCTGTTGTGGGAAACAGCCACAAGGCGGCAGCAGTATTACGTTCTCAACTCTTGTTACTATGGCAACAGAGTCTTCCTGGAGGTAGTGTTCCGAGGTTGTAAATTAGAGTGGAATGTGCTGGGACAAGCCTCCAGAAGTTTATGTCTCCTTACTTATGTTTGTTTTTTAAATTTAATTTCTATTTCTTATCGGAGTAAATTTGATTTTAGTGTTTTGATTGCCTGGCTGTACAGAATCTGCTCAATGATTCATACATATGTCTGTTCATCCTCGGGTCCTGTTACCATGTATGTGATTACAAAATGTATATTTTAAAGGTATTGGTGATTATATAATTCATACAGTTTATCTGTTATATGTTTTTATACACTTAACATACATTAGTATATGTATGTTAACCCCATAGTCCTAGTTAACCCATCCTCCCACCTTTCATTTTGGCTAACCATTAGTTTATTTGATAAGTCTGTGAGTGTCTTTTTCTGTGGAAATATGTTCATTGGTAGCAAGCTTAGGATAACATGTATAAATGTTATCATAGGATATTTGTCGTACCCTTTTGAGTTACTTAACTTTATATGATTATTTCTAGGCTCAACTGTAGTCCTGAAAACGGCATTGTTCATTTTTTTCCCGAGGCTACTATTCTATTTGGTACGTATACCACTTCTTCTTTGTCCATTCATCTGTTTATGAACCTTTTTTCTGCTTCCATGTCTTGGCTATTTCAATATTGCTGCAGTGCTCATTTGCCTGCCTGTGTCTTTCCGATTCAGGTGGTCTTAGGTTATAGGCCCAAAAGGTGACCTGCCGCATCATATGGTAGCTCAATTTTTATCTTTTCAAGCAGCTCCATTCAGTTTGTGTTAGTGCTGTTACCACTTTACATCCCACCAGCAGCTAGAAGGTACACAGTTCTCTAAAACCCCTTCAGCATTTATACTTTGTAGACATTTTGCTGATGGAAACGATTGGTGTGAGCTGAAACCTTTTTCCATTTGAATTTGCATGTGTCTAATAATTCATTCTACTGAGCTTTAGGCATGTCCTTTTTTTCTTTTCCTTTTTTTTTAAAGAGTGAGTACAACTTCCCTCCTCTTATTGATTTCTTGAAAAATTTCTCATGTGTTGAATATTCTTGCCTATTCCTTACCCCAGGGCATTTTTCAGGGCAGGTGTCATTTAGAGCCCTGCAGTCCATGTGACTATTAAGCAACCATTAGCACTGGGTTTAAAGCTGCTGTTGTGGGAAAGAGCGACAAGGCGGCAGCATTATTACGTTCTCATCTCTTGTTACTAGGGCAACAGAATCTTCCTGGAGGTAGTGTTCCGAGGTTGTAAATTAGAGTGGAATGTGCTGGGACAAGCCCCCAGAAGTTTATGTCTCCTTACTTAGGTTTGTTTTTTAAATTTAATTTCTATTTCTTATCGGAGTAAATTTGATTAGAGTGTTTTGATTGTCTGGCTGTACAGAAACTGCTCAATGATTCCTACATATGTCTGTTCATCTTCGGGTTCTGTTACCATGTATGTGATTACAGAATGTATATTTTAAAGGTATTGGTGATTATATAATTCATACAGTTTATCTGTTATATGTTTTTATACACTTAACATACATTAGTATATGTATGTTAACCCCATAGTCCTAATTTACCCGTCCTCCCACCTTTCATTTTGGCTAACAATTAGTTTATTTCATAAGTCTGTGAGTGTCTTTTTCTGTGGAAATATGTTCATTGGTAGCAATCTTAGGATAACATGTATAAATGATATCATAGGATAATTGTCATACCCTTTTGACTTACTTAACCTTATATGATTATTTCTAGGCTCTACTGTAGTCCTGAAAACGGCATTGTTCATTTTTTCCCCGAGGCTACTATTCCATTCTGTCCATATACCACTTCTTCTCTGTCCATTCATCTGTTTATGGACATTTTTTTTGCTTCCATGTCTTTGCTATTTCAATATTGCTGCAGTGCACATTTGACTGCCTGTGTCTTTCCGATTCTGGTAGTCTTAGGTTATAAGCCCAAGAGGTGCCCTGCCGCATCATATGGTAGCTCCATTTTTACCTTTTCAAGCAGCTCCATTCAGTTTGCGTTAGTGCTGTTACCACTTTACATCCCACCAGCAGCTAGAAGGTACACAGTTCTCTAAAACCCCTTCAGCATTTATAGTTTATAGACATTTTGCTGATGGAAATGACTGGTGTGAGCTGAAACCTTTTTGAATTTGAATTTGCATGTGTCTAATAATTCCTTATACTGAGCTTTAGGCATGTCCTTTTTTTTCTTTTCCTTTTTTTTTAAAGAGTGAGTACAACTTCCCTCCTCTTATTGACTTCTTGAAAAATTTCTCATGTGTTGAATTTTCTTGCCTATTCCCTACCCCAGGGCATTTTTCAGGGCAGGTGTCATTTAGAGCCCTGCAGTCCTTGTGACTATTAAGCAACCATTAGCACTGGGTTTAATGCTGCTGTTGTGGGAAACAGCCACAAGGCGGCAGCATTATTACGTTCTCATCTCTTGTTACTAGGGCAACAGAATCTTCCTGGAGGTAGTGTTCCGTGGTTGTAAATTAGAGTGGAATGTGCTGGGACGAGCCCCCAGAAGTTTATGTCTCCTTACTTATGTTTGTTTTTTAAATTTAATTTCTATTTCTTATCAGAGTAAATTTGATTAGAGAGTTTTGATTGCCTGGCTGTACAGAATCTGCTCAATGATTCATACATATGTCTGTTCATCTTCGGGTCCTCTTACCATGTATGTGATTACAAAATGTATATTTTAAAGGTATTGGTGATTATATAATTCATACAGTTTATCTGTTATATGTTTTTATACACTTAACATACATTAGTATATGTATGTTAACCCCATAGTCCTAATTTACCCATCCTCCCACCTTTCATTTTGGCTAACCATTAGTTTATTTGATAAGTCTGTGAGTGTCTTTTTCTGTGGAAATATGTTCATTGGTAGCAATCTTAGGATAACATGTATAAATGTTTTCATAGGATATTTGTCGTACCCTTTTGAGTTACTTAACGTTATATGATTATTTCTAGGCTCAACTGTAGTCCTGAAAACGGCATTGTTCATTTTTTTCCCGAGGCTACTATTCTATTTGGTACGTATACCACTTCTTCTTTGTCCATTCATCTGTTTATGAACCTTTTTTCTGCTTCCATGTCTTGGCTATTTCAATATTGCTGCAGTGCTCATTTGCCTGCCTGTGTCTTTCCGATTCAGGTGGTCTTAGGTTATAGGCCCAAAAGGTGACCTGCCGCATCATATGGTAGCTCAATTTCTACCTTTTCAAGCGGCTCCATTCAGTTTGCGTTAGTGCTGTTACCACTTTACATCCCAGCAGCAGATAGAAGGTACACATTTCTCTAAAATACCTTCAGCATTTATAGTTTGTAGACTTTTTGCTGATGGCCATTTGACTGTTGTGAGCTGAAACCTTTATGGAGGTTGGATAAGCATGTGGCGAATAATTCCTTATACTGAGCTTTAGGCATGTCCTTTTTTTTCTTTTCCTTTTTTTTTAAAGAGTGAGTACAACTTCCCTCCTCTTATTGATTTCTTGAAAAATTTCTCATGTGTTGAATATTCTTGCCTATTCCTTACCCCAGGGCATTTTTCAGGGCAGGTGTCATTTAGAGCCCTGCAGTCCATGTGACTATTAAGCAACCATTAGCACTGGGTTTAAAGCTGCTGTTGTGGGAAAGAGCCACAAGGCGGCAGCATTATTACGTTCTCATCTCTTGTTACTAGGGCAACAGAATCTTCCTGGAGGTAGTGTTCCGAGGTTGTAAATTAGAGTGGAATGTGCTGGGACAAGCCCCCAGAAGTTTATGTCTCCTTACTTAGGTTTGTTTTTTAAATTTAATTTCTATTTCTTATCGGAGTAAATTTGATTAGAGTGTTTTGATTGTCTGGCTGTACAGAAACTGCTCAATGATTCCTACATATGTCTGTTCATCTTCGGGTTCTGTTACCATGTATGTGATTACAGAATGTATATTTTAAAGGTATTGGTGATTATATAATTCATACAGTTTATCTGTTATATGTTTTTATACACTTAACATACATTAGTATATGTATGTTAACCCCATAGTCCTAATTTACCCATCCTCCCACCTTTCATTTTGCTAACCATTAGTTTATTTCATAAGTCTGTGAGTGTCTTTTTCTGTGGAAATATGTTCATTGGTAGCAATCTTAGGATAACATGTATAAATATTATCATAGGATCTTTGTCGTACCCTTTTGAGTTACTTAACCTTATATGATTATTTCTAGGCTCAACTGTAGTCCTGAAAACGGCGTTGTTCATTTTTTTCCCCAGGCTACTATTCTATTTGGTACGTATACTACTTCTTCTTTGTCCATTCATCTGTTTATGAACCTTTTTTCTGCTTCCATGTCTTGGCTATTTCAATATTGCTGCAGTGCTCATTTGCCTGCCTGTGTCTTTCCGATTCAGGTGGTCTTAGGTTATAGGCCCAAAGGGTGACCTGCTGCATCATATGGTAGCTCAATTTTTACCTTTTGAAGAAGCTCCATTCAGTTTGCGTTAGTGCTGTTACCACTTTACATCCCACCAGCAGCTAGAAGGTACACAGTTCTCTAAAACCCCTTCAGCATTTATAGTTTATAGACATTTTGCTGATGGAAATGACTGGTGTGAGCTGAAACCTTGTTGAATTTGAATTTGCATGTGTCTAATAATTCCTTATACTGAGCTTTAGGCATGTCCTTTTTTTTCTTTTCCTTTTTTTTTAAAGAGTGAGTACAACTTCCCTCCTCTTATTGACTTCTTGAAAAATTTCTCATGTGTTGAATTTTCTTGCCTATTCCCTACCCCAGGGCATTTTTCAGGGCAGGTGTCATTTAGAGCCCTGCAGTCCTTGTGACTATTAAGCAACTATTAGCACTGGGTTTAAAGCTGCTGTTGTGGGAAAGAGCCACAAGGCGGCAGCATTATTACGTTCTCATCTCTTGTTACTAGGGCAACAGAATCTTCCTGGAGGTAGTGTTCCGAGGTTGTAAATTAGAGTGGAATGTGCTGGGACAAGCCCCCAGAAGTTTATGTCTCCTTACTTAGGTTTGTTTTTTAAATTAAATTTCTATTTCTTATCTGAGTAAATTTGATTAGAGTGTTTTGATTGTCTGGCTGTACAGAAACTGCTCAATGATTCCTACATATGTCTGTTCATCTTCGGATTCTGTTACCATGTATGTGATTACAGAATGTATATTTTAAAGGTATTGGTGATTATATAATTCATACAGTTTATCTGTTATATGTTTTTATACACTTAACATACATTAGTATATGTATGTTGACCCCATAGTCCTAGTTTACCTATTCTCCCACCTTTCATTTTGTCTAACCATTAGTTTATTTCATAAGTCTGTGAGTCTCTTTTTCTGTGGAAATATGTTCATTGGTAGCTATCTTAGGATAACATGTATAAATGTTATCATAGGATATTTGTCGTACCCTTTTGAGTTACTTAACCTTATATGATTATTTCTAGGCTCAACTGTAGTCCTGAAAACGGCATTGTTCATTTTTTTCCCGAGGCTACTATTGTATTTGGTACGTATACCACTTCTTCTTTGTCCATTCATCTGTTTATGAACCTTTTTTCTGCTTCCATGTCTTGGCTATTTCAATATTGCTGCAGTGCTCATTTGCCTGCCTGTGTCTTTCCGATTCAGGTGGTCTTAGGTTATAGGCCCAAAAGGTGACCTGCCGCATCATATGGTAGCTCAATTTTTACCTTTTCAACAGCTCAATTCAGTTTGCGTTAGTGCTGTTACCACTTTACATCCAACCAGGATCTAGAAGGTACACAGTTCTCTAAAACTCCTTCAGCATTTATAGTTTGTAGGCATTTTGCTGATGGAAATGACTGGTGTGAGCTGAAACCTTTTTGAATTTGCATTTGCATGTGTCTAATAATTACTTATACTGAGGTTTAGGAATGTCCTGTTTTTTCTTTTCCTTTTTTTTTAAAGAGTGAGTACAACTTCCCTCCTCTTATTGACTTCTTGAAAAATTTCTAATGTGTTGAATTTTCTTGCCTATTCCCTACCCCAGGGCATTTTTAAGGGCAGGTGTCATTTAGAGCCCTGCAGTCCTTGTGACTATTAAGCAAACTTTAGCGCTGGGTTTAAAGCTGCTGTTGTGGGAAAGAGCCACAAGGCAGCAGCATTATTACGTTCTCATCTCTTGTTACTAGGGTAACAGAATCTTCCTGGAGGTAGTGTTCGGAGGTTGTAAATTAGAGTGGAATGTGCTGGGACAAGCCCCCAGAAGTTTATGTCTCCTTACTTATGTTTGTTTTTTTAAATTTAATTTCTATTTCTTATCGGAGTAAATTTGATTAGAGTGTTTTGATTGCCTGGCTGTACAGGATCTGCTCAGTGATTCATACATATGTCTGTTCATCTTCGGGTCCTCTTAACATGTATGTGATTACAAAATGTATATTTTAAAGGTATTGGTGATTATATAATTCATACAGTTTATCTGTTACATGTTTTTATACACTTAACATACATTAGTATATGTATGTTAACCCCATAGTCCTAATTTACCCATCCTCCCACCTTTCATTTTGGCTAACCATTAGTTTATTTCATAAGTCTGTGAGTGTTTTTTCTGTGGAAATATGTTCATTGGTAGCAATCGTAGGATAACATGTATAAATGTTATCATAGGATATTTGTCGTACCCTTTTGAGTTACTTAACCTTATATGATTATTTCTAGGCTCAACTGTAGTCCTGAAAACGTTATTGTTCATTTTTTTCCCGAGGCTACTATGCTATTTGGTACGTATACCACCTCTTCTTTGTCCATTCATCTGTTTATGAACCCTTTTTCTGCTTCCACGTCTTGGCTATTTCAATATAGCTGCAGTGCATATTTGCCTGCCTGTGTCTTTCCGATTCAGGTGGTCTTAGGTTATAGGCCCAAAAGGTGGCCTGCCGCATCATATGGTAGCTCAATTTTTACCTTTTCATGAAACTCCATTCAGTTTGCGTTGGTGCTGTTACCACTTTACATCCCACCAGCAGCTAGAAGGTACACAGTTCTCTAAAACCCCTTCAGCATTTATAGTTTGTAGACATTTTGCTGATGGAAACGACTGGTGTGAGCTGAAACCTTTTTGAATTTGAATTTGCATGTGTCTAATAATTCATTCTACTGAGCTTTAGGCATGTCCTTTTTTTTCTTTTCCTTTTTTTTTAAAGAGTGAGTACAACTTCCCTCCTCTTATTGACTTCTTCAAAAATTTCTCATGTGTTGAATATTCTTGCCTATTCCCTACCCCAGGGCATTTTTCAGGGCAGGTGTCATTTAGAGCCCTGCAGTCCATGTGACTATTAAGCAACCATTAGCACTGGGTTTAAAGCTGCTGTTGTGGGAAAGAGCCACAAGGTGGCAGCATTATTACGTTCTCATCTCTTGTTACTAGGGCAACAGAATCTTCCTGGAGGTAGTGTTCCGTGGTTGTAAATTAGAGTGGAATGTGCTGGGACGAGCCCCCAGAAGTTTATGTCTCCTTACTTATGTTTGTTTTTTAAATTTAATTCTATTTCTTTTTGGAGTAAATTTGATTAGAGTGTTTTGATTGTCTGGCTGTACAGAATCTGCTCAATGATTCCTACATATGTCTGTTCATCTTCGGATTCTGTTACCATGTATGTGAATACAGAATGTATATTTTAAAGGTATTGGTGATTATATAATTCATATAGTTTATCTGTTATATGTTTATATGCATGTAACATACATTAGTATATTTATGTTAATCCCATAGTCCTAATTTACCCATCCTCCCCCCTTTCATTTTGGCTAACCATTAGTGTATTTCATAAGACTGTGAGTGTCTTTTTCTGTGGAAATATGTTCATTGGTAGCAATCTTAGGATAACATGTATAAATGATATCATAGGATATTTGTCATACCCTTTTGACTTACTTAACCTTATATTATTATTTCTAGGCTCTACTGTAGTCCTGAAAACGGCATTGTTCATTTTTTCCCCGAGGCTACTATTCCATTCTGTCCATATACCACTTCTTCTCTGTCCTTTCATCTGTTTATGGACCTTTTTTTGCTTCCATGTCTTGGCTATTTCAGTATTGCTGCAGTGCACATTTGACTGCCTGTGTCTTTCCGATTCTGGTGGTCTTAGGTTATAAGCCCGAGAGGTGCCCTGCCGCATCATATGGTAGCTCAATTTCTACCTTTTCAAGCGGCTCCATTCAGTTTGCGTTAGTGCTGTTACCACTTTACATCCCAGCAGCAGATAGAAGGTACACATTTCTCTAAAACCCCTTCAGCATTTATAGTTTGTAGACTTTTTGCTGATGGCCATTTGACTGGTGTGAGCTGAAATCTTTATGGAGGTTGGATACGCATGTGGCGAATAATTCCTTATACTGATCTTTAGGCATATCCTTTTTCTTCTTTTCCTTTTTTTGTTAAAGTGTGAGTACAACTTCCCTCTTCATATTCACTTTTTGAAAAATTTCTCATGTGTTGAATTTTCTTGCCTATTCCCTACCCAAGGGCACTTTTTGAGGGCAGGTGTCATTTAGACCCCTGCAGTCGTTGTGAATATTAAGCAACCATTAGCACTGGGTTTAAAGCTGCTGTTGTGGGAAACAGCCACAAGGCGGCAGCATTATTACGTTCTCAACTCTTGTTACTAGGGCAACAGAATCTTCCTGGAGGTAGTGTTCTGAGGTTGTAAATTAGAGTGAAATGTGCTGGGACAAGTCCCCAGAAGTTTATGTCTCCTTACTTATGTTTGTTTTTTAAATTTCATTTCTATTTCTTATCAGCGTAAATTTGATTAGAGTGTTTTGATTGCCTGGCTGTACAGGATCTGCTCAATGATTCATACATATGTCTGTTCATCTTCGGGTCCTGTTACCATGTATGTGATTACAAAATGTATATTTTAAAGGTATTGGTGATTATATAATTCATACAGTTTATCTGTTATATGTTTTTATACACTTAACATACATTAGTATATGTATGTTAACCCCATAGTCCTAATTTACCCATCCTCCCACCTTTCATTTTGCTAACCATTAGTTTATTTCATAAGTCTGTGAGTGTCTTTTTCTGTGGAAATATGTTCATTGGTAGCAATCTTAGGATAACATGTATAAATATTATCATAGGATCTTTGTCGTACCCTTTTGAGTTAGTTAACCTTATATGATTATTTCTAGGCTCAACTGTAGTCCTGAAAACGGCGTTGTTCATTTTTTTCCCCAGGCTACTATTCTATTTGGTACGTATACTACTTCTTCTTTGTCCATTCATCTGTTTATGAACCTTTTTTCTGCTTCCATGTCTTGGCTATTTCAATATTGCTGCAGTGCTCATTTGCCTGCCTGTGTCTTTCCGATTCAGGTGGTCTTAGGTTATAGGCCCAAAGGGTGACCTGCTGCATCATATGGTAGCTCAATTTATACCTTTTCAAGAAGCTCCATTCAGTTTGCGTTAGTGCTGTTACCACTTTACATCCCACCAGCAGCTAGAAGGTACACAGTTCTCTAAAACCCCTTCAGCATTTATAGTTTAAAGACATTTTGCTGATTGAAATGACTGGTGTGAGCTGAAACCTTTTTGAATTTGAATTTGCATGTGTCTAATAATTCCTTATACTGAGCTTTAGGCATGTCCTCTTTTTTCTTTTCCTTTTTTTTTAAAGAGTGAGTACAACTTCCCTCCTCTTATTGACTTCTTGAAAAATTTCTCATGTGTTGAATTTTCTTGCCTATTCACTACCCCAGGGCATTTTTCAGGGCAGGTGTCATTTAGAGCCCTGCAGTCCTTGTGACTATTAAGCAACCATTAGCACTGGGTTTAATGCTGCTGTTGTGGGAAAGAGCCACAAGGCGGCAGCATTATTACGTTCTCATCTCTTGTTACTAGGGCAACAGAATCTTCCTGGAGGTAGTGTTCCGAGGTTGTAAATTAGAGTGGATTGTGCTGGGACAAGCCCCCAGAAGTTTATGTCTCCTTACTTAGGTTTGTTTTTTAAATTTAATTTCTATTTCTTATCGGAGTAAATTTGATTAGAGTGTTTTGATTGTCTGGCTGTACAGAAACTGCTCAATGATTCCTACATATGTCTGTTCATCTTCGGATTCTGTTACCATGTATGTGATTACAGAATGTATATTTTAAAGGTATTGGTGATTATATAATTCATACAGTTTATCTGTTATATGTTTTTATACACTTAACATACATTAGTATATGTATGTTAACCCCATAGCCCTAGTTTACCCATCCTCCCACCTTTCATTTTGTCTAACCATTAGTTTATTTCATAAGTCTGTGAGTGTCTTTTTCTGTGGAAATATGTTTATTGGTAGCTATCTTAGGATAACATGTATAAATGTTATAATAGGATATTTGTCGTACCCTTTTGAGTTACTTAACCTTATATGATTATTTCTAGGCTCAACTGTAGTCCTGAAAACGGCATTGTTCATTTTTTTCCCGAGGCTACTATTCTATTTGGTACGTATACCACTTCTTCTTTGTCCATTCATCTGTTTATGAACCTTTTTTCTGCTTCCATGTCTTGGCTATTTCAATATTGCTGCAGTGCTCATTTGCCTGCCTGTGTCTTTCTGATTCAGGTGGTCTTAGGTTATAGGCCCAAAAGGTGACCTGCCGCATTATATGGTAGCTCAATTTTTACCTTTTCAACAGCTCAATTCACTTTGCGTTTGTGCTGTTACCACTTTACATCCAACCAGGATCTAGAAGGTACACAGTTCTCTAAAACTCCTTCAGCATTTATAGTTTGTAGACATTTTGCTGATGGAAATGACTGGTGTGAGCTGAAACCTTTTTGAATTTGAATTTGCATGTGTCTAGTAATTCATTCTACTGAGCTTTAGGCATGTCCTTTTTTTTCTTTTCCTTTTTTTTAAAGAGTGAGTACAACTTCCCTCCTCTTATTGACTTATTGAAAAATTTCTCATTTGTTGAATTTTCTTGCCTATTCCCTACCGCAGGGCATTTTTTAGGGCAGGTGTCATTTAGAGCCCTGCAGTCCTTGTGACTATTAAGCAACTATTAGTACTGGGTTTAAAGCTGCTGTTGTGGGAAACAGCCCCAAGGCCGCAGCATTATTACGTTCTCAACTCTTGTTACTACGGCAACAGAGTCTTCCTGGAGGTAGTGTTCCGAGGTTGTAAATTAGAGTGGAATGTGCTGGGACAAGCCCCCAGAAGTTTATGTCTCCTTACTTATGTTTGTTTTTTAAATTTAATTTCTATTTCTTATCAAAGTAAATTTGATTAGAGTGTTTTGATTGCCTGGCTGTACAGAATCTGCTCAATGATTCATACATATGTCTGTTCATCTTCGGGTCCTGTTACCATGTATGTGATTACAAAATGTATATTTTAAAGGTATTGGTGATTATATAATTCATACAGTTTATCTGTTATATGTTTTTATACACTTAACATACGTTAGTATATGTATGTTAACCCCATAGTCCTAATTTACCCATCCTCCCACCTTTCATTTTGGCTAACCATTAGTTTATTTCATAAGTCTGTGAGTGTCTTTTTCTGTGGAAATATGTTTATTGGTAGCTATCTTAGGATAACATGTATAAATGTTATAATAGGATATTTGTCGTACCCTTTTGAGTTACTTAACCTTATATGATTATTTCTAGGCTCAACTGTAGTCCTGAAAACGGCATTGTTCATTTTTTTCCCGAGGCTACTATTCTATTTGGTACGTATACCACTTCTTCTTTGTCCATTCATCTGTTTATGAACCTTTTTTCTGCTTCCATGTCTTGGTTATTTCAATATTGCTGCAGTGCTCATTTGCCTGCCTGTGTCTTTCCAATTCAGATGGTCTTAGGTTATAGGCCCAAAAGGTGACCTGCCGCATCATATGGTAGCTCAATTTTTATCTTTTCAAGCAGCTCCATTCAGTTTGTGTTAGTGCTGTTACCACTTTACATCCCACCAGCAGCTAGAAGGTACACAGTTCTCTAAAACCCCTTCAGCATTTATAGTTTGTAGACATTTTGCTGATGGAAACGATTGGTGTGAGCTGAAACCTTTTTCCATTTGAATTTGCATGTGTCTAATAATTCATTCTACTGAGCTTTAGGCATGTCCTTTTTTTTCTTTTCCTTTTTTTTTAAAGAGTGAGTACAACTTCCCTCCTCTTATTGATTTCTTGAAAAATTTCTCATGTGTTGAATATTATTGCCTATTCCCTACCCCAGGGCATTTTTCAGGGCAGGTGTCATTTAGAGCCCTGCAGTCCATGTGATTATTAAGCAACCATTAGCACTGGGTTTAAAGCTGCTGTTGTGGGAAAGAGCCACAAGGCGGCAGCATTATTACGTTCTCATCTCTTGTTACTAGGGCAACAGAATCTTCCTGGAGGTAGTGTTCCGAGGTTGTAAATTAGAGTGGAATGTGCTGGGACAAGCCTCCAGAAGTTTATGTCTCCTTACTTAGGTTTGTTTTTTATATTAAATTTCTATTTCTTATCGGAGTAAATTTGATTAGAGTGTTTTGATTGTCTGGCTGTACAGAAACTGCTCAATGATTCCTACATATGTCTGTTCATCTTCGGATTCTGTTACCATGTATGTGATTACAGAATGTATATTTTAAAGGTATTGGTGATTATATAATTCATACAGTTTATCTGTTATATGTTTTTATACACTTAACATACATTAGTATATGTATGTTAACCCCATAGTCCTAATTTACCCATCCTCCCACCTTTCATTTTGTCTAACCATTAGTTTATTTCATAAGTCTGTGAGTGTCTTTTTCTGTGGAAATATGTTCATTGGTAGCAATCTTAGGATAACATGTATAAATATTATCATAGGATATTTGTCGTACCCTTTTGAGTTAGTTAACCTTATATGATTATTTCTAGGCTCAACTGTAGTCCTGAAAACGGCGTTGTTCATTTTTTTCCCCAGGCTACTATTCTATTTGGTACGTATACTACTTCTTCGTTGTCCATTCATCTGTTTATGAACCTTTTTTCTGCTTCTATGTCTTTGCTATTTCCATATTGCTGCAGTGCACATTTGACTGCCTGTGTCTTTCCGATTCTGGTAGTCTTAGGTTATAAGCCGAAGAGGTGCCCTGCCGCATCATATGGTAGCTCAATTTTTACCTTTTCAAGCAGCTCCATTCAGTTTGCGTTAGGGCTGTTACCACTTTACATCCCAGCAGCAGATAGAAGGTATACATTTCTCTAAAACCCCTTCAGCATTTATAGTTTGTAGACTTTTTGCTGATGGCCATTTGACTGGTGTGAGCTGAAACCTTTTTGGAGGTTGGATACGCATGTGGCGAATAATTCCTTATACTGATCTTTAGGCATATCCTTTTTCTTCTTTTCCTTTTTTTGTTAAAGTGTGAGTACAACTTCCCTCTTCATATTCACTTTTTGAAAAATTTCTCATGTGTTGAATTTTCTTGCGTATTCCCTACCCCAGGGCATTTTTTGAGGGCAGGTGTCATTTAGACCCCTGCAGTCGTTTTGACTATTAAGCAACCATTAGCACTGGGTTTAAAGCTGCTGTTGTGGGAAACAGCCACAAGGCGGCAGCATTATTACGTTCTCAACTCTTGTTACTATGGCAACAGAGTCTTCCTGGAGGTAGTGTTCCGAGGTTGTAAATTAGAGTGGAATGTGCTGGGAGAAGCCTCCAGAAGTTTATGTCTCCTTACTTATGTTTGTTTTTTAAATTTAATTTCTATTTCTTATCGGAGTAAATTTGATTTTAGTGTTTTGATTGCCTGGCTGTACAGAATCTGCTCAATGATTCATACATATGTCTGTTCATCCTCGGGTCCTGTTACCATGTATGTGATTACAAAATGTATATTTTAAAGGTATTGGTGATTATATAATTCATACAGTTTATCTGTTATATGTTTTTATACACTTAACATACATTAGTATATGTATGTTAACCCCATAGTCCTAGTTAACCCATCCTCCCACCTTTCATTTTGGCTAACCATTAGTTTATTTCATAAGTCTGTGAGTGTCTTTTTCTGTGGAAATATGTTCATTGGTAGCAATCTTAGGATAACATGTATAAATGATATCATAGGTTAATTGTCATACCCTTTTGACTTACTTAACCTTATATGATTATTTCTAGGCTCTACTGTAGTCCTGAAAACGGCATTGTTCATTTTTTCCCCGAGGCTACTATTCCATTCTGTCCATATACCACTTCTTCTCTGTCCATTCATCTGTTTATGGACTTTTTTTTTGCTTCCATGTCTTTGCTATTTCAATATTGCTGCAGTGCACATTTGACTGTCTGTGTCTTTCCGATTCTGGTAGTCTTAGGTTATAAGCCCATGAGGTGCCCTGCTGCATCATATGGTAGCTCAATTTTTACCTTTTCAAGCAGCTCCATTCAGTTTGCGTTAGTGCTGTTACCACTTTACATCCCACCAGCAGCTAGAAGGTACACAGTTCTCTAAAACCCCTTCAGCATTTATACTTTATAGACATTTTGCTGATGGAAATGACTGGTGTGAGCTGAAACCTTTTTGAATTTGAATTTGCATGTGTCTAATAATTCATTCTACTGAGCTTTAGGCATGTCCTTTTTTTTCTTTTCCTTTTTTTTTAAAGAGTGAGTACAACTTCCCTCCTCTTATTGACTTCTTGAAAAATTTCTCATGTGTTGAATTTTCTTGCCTATTCCCTACCCCAGGGCATTTTTCAGGGCAGGTGTCATTTAGAGCCCTGCAGTCCTTGTGACTATTAAGCAACCATTAGCACTGGGTTTAATGCTGCTGTTGTGGGAAACAGCCACAAGGCGGCAGCATTATTACGTTCTCATCTCTTGTTACTAGGGCAACAGAATCTTCCTGGAGGTAGTGTTCCGTGGTTGTAAATTAGAGTGGAACGTGCTGGGACGAGCCCCCAGAAGTTTATGTCTCCTTACTTATGTTTGTTTTTTAAATTTAATTCTATTTCTTTTTGGAGTAAATTTGATTAGAGTTTTTTGATTGTCTGGCTGTACAGAATCTGCTCAATGATTCCTACATATGTCTGTTCATCTTCGGATTCTGTTACCATGTATGTGAATACAGAATGTATATTTTAAAGGTATTGGTGATTATATAATTCATATAGTTTATCTGTTATATGTTTATATGCATGTAACATACATTAGTATATTTATGTTAATCCCATAGTCCTAATTTACCCATCCTCCCCCCTTTCATTTTGGCTAACCATTAGTTTATTTCATAAGTCTGTGAGTGTCTTTTTCTGTGGAAATATGTTCATTGGTAGCAATCTTAGGATAACATGTATAAATGATATCATAGGATATTTGTCATATCCTTTTGACTTACTTAACCTTATATGATTATTTCTAGGCTCAACTCTAGTCCTTAAAACGGCATTGTTCATTTTTTCCCCGAGGCTACTATTGCATTCTGTCCATATACCACTTCTTCTCTGTCCATTCATCTGTTTATGGACATTTTTTTTGCTTCCATGTCTTTGCTATTTCAATATTGCTGCAGTGCACATTTGACTGCCTGTGTCTTTCCGATTCTGGTAGTCTTAGGTTATAAGCCCAAGAGGTGCCCTGCCGCATCATATGGTAGCTCCATTTTTACCTTTTCAAGCAGCTCCATTCAGTTTGCGTTAGTGCTGTTACCACTTTACATCCCACCAGCAGCTAGAAGGTACACAGTTCTCTAAAACCCCTTCAGCATTTATAGTTTATAGACATTTTGCTGATGGAAATGACTGGTGTGAGCTGAAACCTTTTTGAATTTGAATTTGCATGTGTCTAATAATTCCTTATACTGAGCTTTAGGCATGTCCTTTTTTTTCTTTTCCTTTTTTTTTAAAGAGTGAGTACAACTTCCCTCCTCTTATTGACTTCTTGAAAAATTTCTCATGTGTTGAATTTTCTTGCCTATTCCCTACCCCAGGGCATTTTTCAGGGCAGGTGTCATTTAGAGCCCTGCAGTCCTTGTGACTATTAAGCAACCATTAGCACTGGGTTTAATGCTGCTGTTGTGGGAAACAGCCACAAGGCGGCAGCATTATTACGTTCTCATCTCTTGTTACTAGGGCAACAGAATCTTCCTGGAGGTAGTGTTCCGTGGTTGTAAATTAGAGTGGAATGTGCTGGGACGAGCCCCCAGAAGTTTATGTCTCCTTACTTATGTTTGTTTTTTAAATTTAATTTCTATTTCTTATCAGAGTAAATTTGATTAGAGTGTTTTGATTGCCTGGCTGTACAGAATCTGCTCAATGATTCATACATATGTCTGTTCATCTTCGGGTCCTGTTACCATGTATGTGATTACAAAATGTATATTTTAAAGGTATTGGTGATTATATAATTCATACAGTTTATCTGTTATATGTTTTTATACACTTAACATACATTAGTATATGTATGTTAACCCCATAGTCCTAATTTACCCATCCTCCCACCTTTCATTTTGGCTAACCATTAGTTTATTTGATAAGTCTGTGAGTGTCTTTTTCTGTGGAAATATGTTCATTGGTAGCAATCTTAGGATAACATGTATAAATGTTTTCATAGGATATTTGTCGTACCCTTTTGAGTTACTTAACGTTATATGATTATTTCTAGGCTCAACTGTAGTCCTCAAAACGGCATTGTTCATTTTTTTCCCGAGGCTACTATTCTATTTGGTACGTATACCACTTCTTCTTTGTCCATTCATCTGTTTATGAACCTTTTTTCTGCTTCCAT
Source organism: Balaenoptera borealis (assembly GCF_965194805.1). Lineage (NCBI taxonomy): Eukaryota > Metazoa > Chordata > Mammalia > Artiodactyla > Balaenopteridae > Balaenoptera > Balaenoptera borealis. Next base: position 9,770 of record NW_028122800.1, on the reverse strand, counting down.
GTCTTGGCTATTTCAATATTGCTGCAGTGCTCATTTGCCTGCCTGTGTCTTTCCGATTCAGGTGGTCTTAGGTTATAGGCCCAAAAGGTGACGTGCCGCACCATATGGTAGCTCAATTTCTACCTTTTCAAGCGGCTCCATTCAGTTTGCGTTAGTGCTGTTACCACTTTACATCCCAGCAGCAGATAGAAGGTACACATTTCTCTAAAACACCTTCAGCATTTATAGTTTGTAGACTGTTTGCTGATGGCCATTTGACTGTTGTGAGCTGAAACCTTTATGGAGGTTGGATAAGCATGTGGCGAATAATTCCTTATACTGAGCTTTAGGCATGTCCTTTTTTTTCTTTTCCTTTTTTTTTAAAGAGTGAGTACAACTTCCCTCCTCTTATTGATTTCTTGAAAAATTTCTCATGTGTTGAATATTCTTGCCTATTCCTTACCCCAGGGCATTTTTCAGGGCAGGTGTCATTTAGAGCCCTGCAGTCCATGTGACTATTAAGCAACCATTAGCACTGGGTTTAAAGCTGCTGTTGTGGGAAAGAGCCACAAGGCGGCAGCATTATTACGTTCTCATCTCTTGTTACTAGGGCAACAGAATCTTCCTGGAGGTAGTGTTCCGAGGTAGTAAATTAGAGTGGAATGTGCTGGGACAAGCCCCCAGAAGTTTATGTCTCCTTACTTAGGTTTGTTTTTTAAATTTAATTTCTATTTCTTATCGGAGTAAATTTGATTAGAGTGTTTTGATTGTCTGGCTGTACAGAAACTGCTCAATGATTCCTACATATGTCTGTTCATCTTCGGGTTCTGTTACCATGTATGTGATTACAGAATGTATATTTTAAAGGTATTGGTGATTATATAATTCATACAGTTTATCTGTTATATGTTTTTATACACTTAACATACATTAGTATATGTATGTTAACCCCATAGTCCTAATTTACCCATCCTCCCACCTTTCATTTTGCTAACCATTAGTTTATTTCATAAGTCTGTGAGTGTCTTTTTCTGTGGAAATATGTTCATTGGTAGCAATCTTAGGATAACATGTATAAATATTATCATAGGATCTTTGTCGTACCCTTTTGAGTTACTTAACCTTATATGATTATTTCTAGGCTCAACTGTAGTCCTGAAAACGGCGTTGTTCATTTTTTTCCCCAGGCTACTATTCTATTTGGTACGTATACTACTTCTTCTTTGTCCATTCATCTGTTTATGAACCTTTTTTCTGCTTCCATGTCTTGGCTATTTCAATATTGCTGCAGTGCTCATTTGCCTGCCTGTGTCTTTCCGATTCAGGTGGTCTTAGGTTATAGGCCCAAAGGGTGACCTGCTGCATCATATGGTAGCTCAATTTTTACCTTTTGAAGAAGCTCCATTCAGTTTGCGTTAGTGCTGTTACCACTTTACATCCCACCAGCAGCTAGAAGGTACACAGTTCTCTAAAACCCCTTCAGCATTTATAGTTTATAGACATTTTGCTGATGGAAATGACTGGTGTGAGCTGAAACCTTGTTGAATTTGCATTTGCATGTGTCTAATAATTCCTTATACTGAGGTTTAGGCATGTCCTTTTTTTTCTTTTCCTTTTTTTTTAAAGAGTGAGTACAACTTCCCTCCTCTTATTGACTTCTTAAAAAATTTCTCATGTGTTGAATATTCTTGCCTATTCCCTACCCCAGGGCATTTTTCAGGGCAGGTGTCATTTAGAGCCCTGCAGTCCATGTGACTATTAAGCAACCATTAGCACTGGGTTTAAAGCTGCTGTTGTGGGAAAGAGCCACAAGGCGGCAGCATTATTACGTTCTCATCTCTTGTTACTAGGGCAACAGAATCTTCCTGGAGGTAGTGTTCCGAGGTTGTAAATTAGAGTGGAATGTGCTGGGACAAGCCCCCAGAAGTTTATGTCTCCTTACTTAGGTTTGTTTTTTAAATTAAATTTCTATTTCTTATCTGAGTAAATTTGATTAGAGTGTTTTGATTGTCTGGCTGTACAGAAACTGCTCAATGATTCCTACATATGTCTGTTCATCTTCGGATTCTGTTACCATGTATGTGATTACAGAATGTATATTTTAAAGGTATTGGTGATTATATAATTCATACAGTTTATCTGTTATATGTTTTTATACACTTAACATACATTAGTATATGTATGTTAACCCCATAGTCCTAGTTTACCCATCCTCCCACCTTTCATTTTGTCTAACCATTAGTTTATTTCATAAGTCTGTGAGTGTCTTTTTCTGTGGAAATATGTTCATTGGTAGCTATCTTAGGATAACATGTATAAATGTTATCATAGGATATTTGTCGTACCCTTTTGAGTTACTTAACCTTATATGATTATTTCTAGGCTCAACTGTAGTCCTGAAAACGGCATTGTTCATTTTTTTCCCGAGGCTACTATTCTATTTGGTACGTATACCACTTCTTCTTTGTCCATTCATCTGTTTATGAACCTTTTTTCTGCTTCCATGTCTTGGCTATTTCAATATTGCTGCAGTGCTCATTTGCCTGCCTGTGTCTTTCCGATTCAGGTGGTCTTAGGTTATAGGCCCAAAAGGTGACCTGCCGCATCATATGGTAGCTCAATTTTTACCTTTTCAACAGCTCAATTCAGTTTGCGTTAGTGCTGTTACCACTTTACATCACACCAGGATCTAGAAGGTACACAGTTCTCTAAAACTCCTTCAGCATTTATAGTTTGTAGACATTTTGCTGATGGAAATGACTGGTGTGAGCTGAAACCTTTTTGAATTTGCATTTGCATGTGTCTAATAATTCCTTATACTGAGGTTTAGGCATGTCCTTTTTTTTCTTTTCCTTTTTTTTTAAAGAGTGAGTACAACTTCCCTCCTCTTATTGATTTCTTGAAAAATTTCTCATGTGTTGAATATTCTTGCCTATTCCTTACCCCACGGCATTTTTCAGGGCAGGTGTCATTTAGAGCCCTGCAGTCCATGTGACTATTAAGCAACCATTAGCACTGGGTTTAAAGCTGCTGTTGTGGGAAAGAGCCACAAGGCGGCAGCATTATTACGTTCTCATCTCTTGTTACTAGGGCAACAGAATCTTCCTGGAGGTAGTGTTCCGAGGTTGTAAATTAGAGTGGAATGTGCTGGGACAAGCCCCCAGAAGTTTATGTCTCCTTACTTAGGTTTGTTTTTTAAATTTAATTTCTATTTCTTATCGGAGTAAATTTGATTAGAGTGTTTTGATTGTCTGGCTGTACAGAAACTGCTCAATGATTCCTACATATGTCTGTTCATCTTCGGGTTCTGTTACCATGTATGTGATTACAGAATGTATATTTTAAAGGTATTGGTGATTATATAATTCATACAGTTTATCTGTTATATGTTTTTATACACTTAACATACATTAGTATATGTATGTTAACCCCATAGTCCTAATTTACCCATCCTCCCACCTTTCATTTTGCTAACCATTAGTTTATTTCATAAGTCTGTGAGTGTCTTTTTCTGTGGAAATATGTTCATTGGTAGCAATCTTAGGATAACATGTATAAATATTATCATAGGATCTTTGTCGTACCCTTTTGAGTTACTTAACCTTATATGATTATTTCTAGGCTCAACTGTAGTCCTGAAAACGGCGTTGTTCATTTTTTTCCCCAGGCTACTATTCTATTTGGTACGTATACTACTTCTTCTTTGTCCATTCATCTGTTTATGAACCTTTTTTCTGCTTCTATGTCTTGGCTATTTCAATATTGCTGCAGTGCTCATTTGCCTGCCTGTGTCTTTCCGATTCAGGTGGTCTTAGGTTATAGGCCCAAAGGGTGACCTGCTGCATCATATGGTAGCTCAATTTTTACCTTTTCAAGAAGCTCCATTCAGTTTGCGTTAGTGCTGTTACCACTTTACATCCCACCAGCAGCTAGAAGGTACACAGTTCTCTAAAACCCCTTCAGCATTTATAGTTTATAGACATTTTGCTGATGGAAATGACTGGTGTGAGCTTAAACCTTGTTGAATTTGAATTTGCATGTGTCTAATAATTCCTTATACTGAGCTTTAGGCATGTCCTTTTTTTTCTTTTCCTTTTTTTTTAAAGAGTGAGTACAACTTCCCTCCTCTTATTGACTTCTTGAAAAATTTCTCATGTGTTGAATTTTCTTGCCTATTCCCTACCCCAGGGCATTTTTCAGGGCAGGTGTCATTTAGAGCCCTGCAGTCCTTGTGACTATTAAGCAACTATTAGCACTGGGTTTAAAGCTGCTGTTGTGGGAAAGAGCCACAAGGCGGCAGCATTATTACGTTCTCATCTCTTGTTACTAGGGCAACAGAATCTTCGTGGAGGTAGTGTTCCGAGGTTGTAAATTAGAGTGGAATGTGCTGGGACAAGCCCCCAGAAGTTTATGTCTCCTTACTTAGGTTTGTTTTTTAAATTAAATTTCTATTTCTTATCTGAGTAAATTTGATTAGAGTGTTTTGATTGTCTGGCTGTACAGAAACTGCTCAATGATTCCTACATATGTCTGTTCATCTTCGGATTCTGTTACCATGTATGTGATTACAGAATGTATATTTTAAAGGTATTGGTGATTATATAATTCATACAGTTTATCTGTTATATGTTTTTATACACTTAACATACATTAGTATATGTATGTTGACCCCATAGTCCTAGTTTACCTATCCTCCCACCTTTCATTTTGTCTAACCATTAGTTTATTTCATAAGTCTGTGAGTGTCTTTTTCTGTGGAAATATGTTCATTGGTAGCTATCTTAGGATAACATGTATAAATGTTATCATAGGATATTTGTCGTACCCTTTTGAGTTACTTAACCTTATATGATTATTTCTAGGCTCAACTGTAGTCCTGAAAACGGCATTGTTCATTTTTTTCCCGAGGCTACTATTCTATTTGGTACGTATACCACTTCTTCTTTGTCCATTCATCTGTTTATGAACCTTTTTTCTGCTTCCATGTCTTGGCTATTTCAATATTGCTGCAGTGCTCATTTGCCTGCCTGTGTCTTTCCGATTCAGGTGGTCTTAGGTTATAGGCCCAAAAGGTGACCTGCCGCATCATATGGTAGCTCAATTTTTACCTTTTCAACAGCTCAATTCAGTTTGCGTTAGTGCTGTTACCACTTTACATCCAACCAGGATCTAGAAGGTACACAGTTCTCTAAAACTCCTTCAGCATTTATAGTTTGTAGGCATTTTGCTGATGGAAATGACTGGTGTGAGCTGAAACCTTTTTGAATTTGCATTTGCATGTGTCTAATAATTCCTTATACTGAGGTTTAGGAATGTCCTGTTTTTTCTTTTCCTTTTTTTTTAAAGAGTGAGTACAACTTCCCTCCTCTTATTGACTTCTTGAAAAATTTCTAATGTGTTGAATTTTCTTGCCTATTCCCTACCCCAGGGCATTTTTAAGGGCAGGTGTCATTTAGAGCCCTGCAGTCCTTGTGACTATTAAGCAAACTTTAGCACTGGGTTTAAAGCTGCTGTTGTGGGAAAGAGCCACAAGGCAGCAGCATTATTACGTTCTCATCTCTTGTTACTAGGGTAACAGAATCTTCCTGGAGGTAGTGTTCCGAGGTTGTAAATTAGAGTGGAATGTGCTGGGACAAGCCCCCAGAAGTTTATGTCTCCTTACTTATGTTTGTTTTTTTAAATTTAATTTCTATTTCTTATCGGAGTAAATTTGATTAGAGTGTTTTGATTGCCTGGCTGTACAGGATCTGCTCAGTGATTCATACATATGTCTGTTCATCTTCGGGTCCTCTTAACATGTATGTGATTACAAAATGTATATTTTAAAGGTATTGGTGATTATATAATTCATACAGTTTATCTGTTACCTGTTTTTATACACTTAACATACATTAGTATATGTATGTTAACCCCATAGTCCTAATTTACCCATCCTCCCACCTTTCATTTTGGCTAACCATTAGTTTATTTCCTAAGTCTGTGAGTGTTTTTTCTGTGGAAATATGTTCATTGGTAGCAATCGTAGGATAACATGTATAAATGTTATCATAGGATATTTGTCGTACCCTTTTGAGTTACTTAACCTTATATGATTATTTCTAGGCTCAACTGTAGTCCTGAAAACGTTATTGTTCATTTTTTTCCCGAGGCTACTATGCTATTTGGTACGTATACCACCTCTTCTTTGTCCATTCATCTGTTTATGAACCCTTTTTCTGCTTCCACGTCTTGGCTATTTCAATATAGCTGCAGTGCATATTTGCCTGCCTGTGTCTTTCCGATTTAGGTGGTCTTAGGTTATAGGCCCAAAAGGTGGCCTGCCGCATCATATGGTAGCTCAATTTTTACCTTTTCATGAAACTCCATTCAGTTTGCGTTGGTGCTGTTACCACTTTACATCCCACCAGCAGCTAGAAGGTACACAGTTCTCTAAAACCCCTTCAGCATTTATAGTTTGTAGACATTTTGCTGATGGAAACGACTGGTGTGAGCTGAAACCTTTTTGAATTTGAATTTGCATGTGTCTAATAATTCATTCTACTGAGCTTTAGGCATGTCCTTTTTTTTCTTTTCCTTTTTTTTTAAAGAGTGAGTACAACTTCCCTCCTCTTATTGACTTCTTCAAAAATTTCTCATGTGTTGAATATTCTTGCCTATTCCCTACCCCAGGGCATTTTTCAGGGCAGGTGTCATTTAGAGCCCTGCAGTCCATGTGACTATTAAGCAACCATTAGCACTGGGTTTAAAGCTGCTGTTGTGGGAAAGAGCCACAAGGTGGCAGCATTATTACGTTCTCATCTCTTGTTACTAGGGCAACAGAATCTTCCTGGAGGTAGTGTTCCGTGGTTGTAAATTAGAGTGGAATGTGCTGGGACGAGCCCCCAGAAGTTTATGTCTCCTTACTTATGTTTGTTTTTTAAATTTAATTCTATTTCTTTTTGGAGTAAATTTGATTAGAGTCTTTTGATTGTCTGGCTGTACAGAATCTGCTCAATGATTCCTACATATGTCTGTTCATCTTCGGATTCTGTTACCATGTATGTGAATACAGAATGTATATTTTAAAGATATTGGTGATTATATAATTCATATAGTTTATCTGTTATATGTTTATATGCATGTAACATACATTAGTATATTTATGTTAATCCCATAGTCCTAATTTACCCATCCTCCCCCCTTTCATTTTGGCTAACCATTAGTTTATTTCATAAGACTGTGAGTGTCTTTTTCTGTGGAAATATGTTCATTGGTAGCAATCTTAGGATAACATGTATAAATGATATCATAGGATATTTGTCATACCCTTTTGACTTACTTAACCTTATATTATTATTTCTAGGCTCTACTGTAGTCCTGAAAACGGCATTGTTCATTTTTTCCCCGAGGCTACTATTCCATTCTGTCCATATACCACTTCTTCTCTGTCCTTTCATCTGTTTATGGACCTTTTTTTGCTTCCATGTCTTGGCTATTTCAGTATTGCTGCAGTGCACATTTGACTGCCTGTGTCTTTCCGATTCTGGTGGTCTTAGGTTATAAGCCCGAGAGGTGCCCTGCCGCATCATATGGTAGCTCAATTTCTACCTTTTCAAGCGGCTCCATTCAGTTTGCGTTAGTGCTGTTACCACTTCACATCCCAGCAGCAGATAGAAGGTACACATTTCTCTAAAACCCCTTCAGCATTTATAGTTTGTAGACTTTTTGCTGATGGCCATTTGACTGGTGTGAGCTGAAATCTTTATGGAGGTTGGATACGCATGTGGTGAATAATTCCTTATACTGATCTTTAGGCATATCCTTTTTCTTCTTTTCCTTTTTTTGTTAAAGTGTGAGTACAACTTCCCTCTTCATATTCACTTTTTGAAAAATTTCTCATGTGTTGAATTTTCTTGCCTATTCCCTACCCAAGGGCACTTTTTGAGGGCAGGTGTCATTTAGACCCCTGCAGTCGTTGTGAATATTAAGCAACCATTAGCACTGGGTTTAAAGCTGCTGTTGTGGGAAACAGCCACAAGGCGGCAGCATTATTACGTTCTCAACTCTTGTTACTAGGGCAACAGAATCTTCCTGGAGGTAGTGTTCTGAGGTTGTAAATTAGAGTGAAATGTGCTGGGACAAGTCCCCAGAAGTTTATGTCTCCTTACTTATGTTTGTTTTTTAAATTTCATTTCTATTTCTTATCAGCGTAAATTTGATTAGAGTGTTTTGATTGCCTGGCTGTACAGGATCTGCTCAATGATTCATACATATGTCTGTTCATCTTCGGGTCCTGTTACCATGTATGTGATTACAAAATGTATATTTTAAAGGTATTGGTGATTATATAATTCATACAGTTTATCTGTTATATGTTTTTATACACTTAACATACATTAGTATATGTATGTTAACCCCATAGTCCTAATTTACCCATCCTCCCACCTTTCATTTTGCTAACCATTAGTTTATTTCATAAGTCTGTGAGTGTCTTTTTCTGTGGAAATATGTTCATTGGTAGCAATCTTAGGATAACATGTATAAATATTATCATAGGATCTTTGTCGTACCCTTTTGAGTTAGTTAACCTTATATGATTATTTCTAGGCTCAACTGTAGTCCTGAAAACGGCGTTGTTCATTTTTTTCCCCAGGCTACTATTCTATTTGGTACGTATACTACTTCTTCTTTGTCCATTCATCTGTTTATGAACCTTTTTTCTGCTTCCATGTCTTGGCTATTTCAATATTGCTGCAGTGCTCATTTGCCTGCCTGTGTCTTTCCGATTCAGGTGGTCTTAGGTTATAGGCCCAAAGGGTGACCTGCTGCATCATATGGTAGCTCAATTTATACCTTTTCAAGAAGCTCCATTCAGTTTGCGTTAGTGCTGTTACCACTTTACATCCCACCAGCAGCTAGAAGGTACACAGTTCTCTAAAACCCCTTCAGCATTTATAGTTTAAAGACATTTTGCTGATGGAAATGACTGGTGTGAGCTGAAACCTTTTTGAATTTGAATTTGCATGTGTCTAATAAGTCCTTATACTGAGCTTTAGGCATGTCCTCTTTTTTCTTTTCCTTTTTTTTTAAAGAGTGAGTACAACTTCCCTCCTCTTATTGACTTCTTGAAAAATTTCTCATGTGTTGAATTTTCTTGCCTATTCCCTACCCCAGGGCATTTTTCAGGGCAGGTGTCATTTAGAGCCCTGCAGTCCTTGTGACTATTAAGCAACCATTAGCACTGGGTTTAATGCTGCTGTTGTGGGAAAGAGCCACAAGGCGGCAGCATTATTACGTTCTCATCTCTTGTTACTAGGGCAACAGAATCTTCCTGGAGGTAGTGTTCCGAGGTTGTAAATTAGAGTGGATTGTGCTGGGACAAGCCCCCAGAAGTTTATGTCTCCTTACTTAGGTTTGTTTTTAAATTTAATTTCTATTTCTTATCGGAGTAAATTTGATTAGAGTGTTTTGATTGTCTGGCTGTACAGAAACTGCTCAATGATTCCTACATATGTCTGTTCATCTTCGGATTCTGTTACCATGTATGTGATTACAGAATGTATATTTTAAAGGTATTGGTGATTATATAATTCATACAGTTTATCTGTTATATGTTTTTATACACTTAACATACATTAGTATATGTATGTTAACCCCATAGCCCTAGTTTACCCATCCTCCCACCTTTCATTTTGTCTAACCATTAGTTTATTTCATAAGTCTGTGAGTGTCTTTTTCTGTGGAAATATGTTCATTGGTAGCTATCTTAGGATAACATGTATAAATGTTATAATAGGATATTTGTCGTACCC